>NC_044909.1:24306108-24541108 GCF_001633185.2 Quercus lobata
AGGTCACTTGATCTGTTTTTATTTGATTTATGTTATGCTCCTTGATTGTTTTTCAGCTATGTTATGCAAACAAAGGTCTTGGCTAATTTGCTTTGTACATGACCCTATAAACCTCAAACAAGTGCTCATCATACTTGTGCCAAACATATGAAACCTCATTTGTTGCTGCAGATAACACAACCTTAATCTCCATACAACAGTTTTTTGCATTTTCCTTTCTTTTGTCAACGAGTGTGGTTGTCAGGAAAAAGGGGGGGGGGGGTTTGTAGTGGAAGCATGAACAGTTTTGAAGATTGTCACTAGTTCTAATTCCTTTATCGTGTGTTTGGATAAGGAAGTTTAATGTGGAATTTGGCCGTATCATAGAATCTTAATTTCTGTTGACAAAGTTTCTTTGTTTGGATGAAGCAGAGGAAGGAAATTCAAAATTCAGGGGGAACTTTTAGCTGGGATTTAAGGGCTTAAAATTCTGCCTATCTAGGTGTAATTTCTAAATTTCCTACAACGACATACTTAGATTTAACACTCAATTAATGATAACTATCAAAAATTTTGGGAAATAAGGAAAAAAAAATTTCTCACAACATGCCCCATTTCCTGGTTGAGACTCAAGAACCCAACATCATCTCTAATACCCACCAATCAAGAATTGTGATACAACCAAGAAATCGAAGTTTGATGTGAGAATCCCCTAGTTTCGGTGTCTCCACTGTCTTGCTCAGCTTCTCCGGTGTTGACACTATGCTCGATGATGTGCTGGAGGAGTTGAAAATGACGATGACGATGACCATGGAGGCGGATCTGGCAGCAGCAACTTGGACATCCCAGGGCAAGCTTGAAGCATTTTGGGGCAGAGATGGCAAGTTTGATGGCTGAGTTGACCATGAAGCTCAACGTGGGGCACAGATCTGTTTCTTCTTCTTCTTCTTCTTCTTCTTCTTCTTCCTTCTCTCTCTCTCCCTTAATTTTTAATGCAGACCACCGATTATAATCAACTTTTCTAGAAGAGTGAGCTTTCAGATTAATAATATAAGTCAGATATCAAAAGCTCAGTCGAGCTTCCCCAGATTTTTTATTTTTTATTTATAAGCAGATAACAGAAGTGGTGAAGGTGAAGGTGAAGGTGAAGGTAGGATTTTAAATTTTAAGAGTACAGCCAAACAAGAAATTTGATAAATGATGAGATTTTAAATAATGTGGATGTAAAATTATGTTATATTTAATAATTCTTCATCCAAAAACACGGATATTGAACATGGGAATCTGTAAAAGTATACTTTATGAAACTTTTGGATGCTTCGGGCCATATTTGGAAACTCATGCCCCCAAAACAGATGAAATTTGACCCCTTAATTTAGTTGCTCAACTTCATATCATTTACTTCTTTGATGTCTTACTTTCCTGGTAATAGGTATATGATGTGACAAAATTCTTGGAAGATCATCCTGGTGGTGATGAGGTTTTGCTGTCAGCAACAGGTAGAACTTCAGATGACGTCCTTTTATTCAAGCAGGCTCTCTACTTGATTTTTTTTTTTTTTTTTTTTGTTTATTATTTTTTAAAAATTTGATGGCACCCTGATGTAACTTTTTCAGGGAAGGATGCAACTGATGATTTTGAGGATGTGGGTCATAGTGATAGTGCCAGAGAAATGATGAACGAGTACTATGTTGGAGAGATTGATTCTTCAACCATCCCCAAGAAGACTACATACAAGCCTCCAAAGCAGCCTCATTACAACCAGGACAAGACATCGGAGTTCATCATTAAACTCCTCCAATTCCTTGTTCCCCTTGCAATCTTGGGTTTGGCTGTTGGTGTCCGCTTTTACACCAAATCAGCCTAAAGCTGGATTGTGGTAACATAATTTGTACTTAGATTGCCTTGAAATTAAAGAACGCGAATTTGTCATCTGGTTATGTTGTTGTTGCAATGGAACCTGTGCTTCTCCTGTCATCCTTTCCTCCAAACTGTAATCTTCTTCCACTCATTTGTCTGGATATTTGTGATCTATAATTGATATATAATATACAATTTAGCTTGAAAAATACTCTCCTTGAAATTTGGTCCACGTTTTCATCACTTAAATTTAAAAAGTGATTCTTTAAATGTACCAATATTGTTATGCCATTTAAAGTTGTGTATGTGCTAGATGTGTTATGTCATGTTAACAAGTTGATGTTAGGTTGGAATAATCTTAAAAATTAGGGTTCTTCCAAAGTATCTCTGGGTTATAGTTTCCACTTTAATCAGAATCGATTATTTCAAATATTTTAATAGTAGCCTTTTATTTTTATTCATGAAGGAATGATTGAGATCAAAACACTTCAAATGCGTAGTTATGGCCACAATGAGTACCATACCCTTGAAAAACAAAGTTATCATAGAATATTCTTGGTGAGTTATAGATATCCAGTGAGTCTTGAAGTCAAGATCTCTTCTTTCTTTTGTTTCTCTGGTTAAGAATGAAAGAGCACAGAAAATATGACCAATCAATGGCGCAGAGTTCATTTTGCCACAAACATGATGGTCTCAAATGAGTAATTTTTAGGTACTCTTCATAACAGATCTCTCACATTCATAGTGAGTAGGGTCTACTCATTAAATTCATTGTAGGACTTACCACAAATGTGAGAGGAAGGAACACAATTCCTTCATATTTCAGGAGTGCCTTAGAATTTTGTCTCAAACTGTTCAAATCTTCAAGTTTCATTTGGAGACTATTACTTTATCCAATTGTTCCATTTAATGGGTTTTACATGTGCTTTTTGTCTTAACTTTATTTCAAATAATATAAATTTTAGCCTTTTAAAAATAAGTTTGTTTTTAGCTTTTTGCTTCACATTATGCATATAAGCTACCGAAATTAAGCAATTTTCAAATAGACATGCAATGTAGTTTGCGCTAATGTGTTTGTCTCAAACTTTTTTCTGTCTTTTTTGGAGTCCTCTTTTTTTCAAATTGAAATTGTGTAAATGTTATTCTCTCTCTATCTCAAATTATTACCAAAGAAAAGATGTCGGTCTTTATATATAAAAAAAGAGGTGGTGTCTCAGGAATCCCATGAACGTTAGAGTGCTTGATTAAATTTGGGACTTTTGGATTTGTGTCATACCTTAGACCATTGAGCTCAACACCCAAGTACCCCGGTGGGAATAATGCCAATCAGTTCTTGTGCTATTCTTACAAACCTGTGTTTCATCAGTGACCTTATTTTTATTTTTCGGTTAAATCACAGTATTACATATGTATTTGATTTCTCAAATACAAATAAGATTTTATTTAGAAACAACTTTTTTTTGGGAATAGAAATTTTGGCCAAACAATACGGCCTAGATCCAAGTGCATGCCTCGCTTGTCATTCAATGCCCGCAAGGCCGCAACAAAAACCGACTATGCTTTAGTTTTAGTTTCAACATTTCTCTTGTGGAGACTAAAATGGCAGTTTTAAATCTCTCTCTCCCTCTCTTTCATTGTTTAGGCATCATTAGAAGATAACATGTGGGCTTCTTAGCCATCTCGAAAATTCTCTGAAGATCACTTGTATCCTGTGAACCCTCAGCCACTTTTACAACACATTTCAACTTGATATTAAATACTTTGACTTACACATCTCTTTGCCCTAACTTTTTTCTTACTCATCTGTTGCACGATTCTTCTCCTTAATTTATCAATAGTTAAGTTTCAAAGCAATTTTCAAGGCCCATATTGGCAAATCACAACCTAAAATCTAGGGCTAAGCACTTTCCGGGTCGGGTCGGTTTCATACTCAACCCGAAAACCAACCCAACGTAATGGGCCTGAACTCACTCAAACCCAAAACCTGAACATTCAGTTCAGGTCGAGTCTTGGGCGGGCCTGTCTCTCTTTTTTCTTTTTCCTTTTTTCCTTTTTAAATAATTTTTAGGGTGTAATTCATTATTTCTCCCTTGAATGTAGTTGACAAAGTATGTTTCTTTCCTTAGCCATTTTAGGAATTTGAATCTTAAAAACCATTATGGAAAATATAGGTTTTAATGAGTTGTTTGAAAAATGATATTGAATTTGCATTAGGAAATTAAATTATCTCCTTAATTTAATTTCCTTCAAATGAGCAATCAAATTTCAAATTCAAAGTCCCTCAATAGGAAGAATTCTGATTATATCGTTTTGTTAACTTCCTAATCTAGCACATTTCATTTAAACTTTGCCAAAGAGTCAAACTTATCAACAAACAAAGAAAAAAGAAAAAAAGTAATCGAATTAATTTTAGAAACAAATTAATCAAAAAGGCAAAAAAGCAATTGAATTAATCAATCTCCTCTCAAGGTATAACAATGGGAGAGGGGAAGGAAAAGATACTACAAAAGAATTCTCAATCAAGGATGAGCAGCTCTCTCTCTAAAAGGTGGGTGTGTTGTAGAAACCTTTATAGGGTTTTTCTCTGAATAGCATCCTTACAATTTTGTGGGTAATGATGAGAATGCAAAATGTCATATTTTTCTCCCTTAATGTTTAGTCTTTTATATTTATTTGGTGCCTAAATGTACTCATTATTCTTATATTTTGATTTATGATGCAAATGGAGGCATTAAGTGCAAAATGTAGCTAATTAGGTGATTTTGGACAACTTTGACATCGCTTCGTAATCTGGGCATAACTCTCTCATCCGAGCTCCGATTGAGATGATTCAAGATGCTATGGAA
This sequence comes from Quercus lobata, assembly GCF_001633185.2. NCBI lineage: Eukaryota > Viridiplantae > Streptophyta > Magnoliopsida > Fagales > Fagaceae > Quercus > Quercus lobata. The sequence goes on from NC_044909.1 coordinate 24,310,794, forward strand.
CGCCAAGACAAAGCTCTACAACGTTCATAGTTTTGAGAGATATGGGCTGCATCAAGGTCGAAATCGGGCTTGAAGTTGCTGCACTTGCACTGTTGACATTTTGGAATGTTCCTTTGCCTACAATTCTAATACGCAGATTTGATGCGGTTTATTTTTGGAAGCTTCCAGATCTGATGCACGAAAATTCCAGTTGGAAAACACCACTTTCCTAGTTATATTAGGACTTTGTTTTATTTTTAATATTTTTCCTTAATTAGTTAGATTTGGATATTATTATTTAGAATATTTTTAGGAGATTTTGTAGGCTTGGGAAAGGGGGAATTAACGTGTAAAAGGGGGAGGAGAAATCAGAATTGGACACACACGCCTCTCTCTCCCCTCTTCTTTGATTTTCTCTTTTGAGTTTTCATCATGGCCCTATGTGGCTAAAACTTTTATACTTGGTTGAAAGAAACTGAAGCCTTAGAATCAATAAAATTGTGAGATCTAATTTGTTTTATTGTTCAATTTATGCTTTGAATATCGAATGTTCTTCTGTGCTTATTTTCGTGATTGTCTCGTTTAATTACTAGGAGACCTACTAGTTTATTATTCGTTGCAATCTACTGCTAGGTTAGATATCAAATCCTTAATTGTTTGATCTTTCTAACTTGTGAAGCAACCAAGATTTAATAATTTGCTATGTCAAAAATTATTAGATCTTAGGAAGAACACTCGACTAAATTAAATACAATCACTTGTGCTTGTGTTGTTTAGTTTCATCAATCTCTCTAATTCTTAACGCTGCTACTAAATTAAACCTTTAGCGCTTGTCTTGGGTTGTTTAGTAGTTAGGGTTTATTAGATCGCTTGTTTTCCAATTAACTGCGACTAAGGAGAGATAGGAAAATAGTTCAAACGGTGAATATTCAAAGTGTGAATTGATATATACTTGCATCGATGATCAGTTGTAAAATTCCGATGGTGGATGTTGACTTAGACCAAGGTTTGTTCTTTTGATTGATTTTGATACTTTAATTTGAATTGTTCCTTAGTTGTTTTTTTTTTTCTTCTTAAAATTGTTTTCATTATACTCAACCCTCCCCCTTCCTTGTTCACGTAATATAAAACTAGGCTAGATACTCTCTGTGGGAACGATCCTTACTCGCACTACTATATATATTTTTAGGAGTATAAGTTTTATTTTTGGTTGCCTGCGATAGCACACTAGGTAATGAAGGTATATAGAGTATGGGTGAAGGGTATAAGAGTCACACTTAAAATTCTAGCCATCAGTGCATTTCACGGGTCATCTCGTGAGTTGGTCAAGTTGTGAGATGAGTTGCGAAACTCATTGACTCTTTAGCTTCCGGCATGTGCTCCTCATGTGACCTTTGCGGGTTGCACCATTCGTGAACCAAGTCGTGAGATCAACTTCTTGAGCAATCTCCACCAACTTAATACTAAACCCATTACAAATAAATCCCACAAAATACAAGGAAATAAATTAATGTAATTACAACACTTTTTATCATGGAACAAAGCCAACATAAATGTTATGTGAAAAACCATAACTTAAACAGTTGTTCTTGAATATATCCCTACTGAGCATCAGAATGCTGACATCTTTACATCTCTTGACAGAAGTAGATTTGAGTCTCCTTGTCAAGTGATTTGTGTTATCACATGCCCCTAGGTTTTTCTAAACCTTATGGTCCTCGTCCTCGTGCTATATCTCTCACTTGTTTGGATCAAAATGTTTTTGCTTAGGATTTTATTTTTCTGCATTTCATTCCTGCATTTCATTCTAGGGTTGATTAGGATGTTTTTAAGTTTATATATATATATATATATATATATATATTTTAAATAATTGTAGTAGACACCACCAAGTGTGTAATTAAGGTTGGCCAATAAAATTTACAGTTCATGATTGTGTACCTTGTTTAGCTTTGATGAGCTATTCTTTGTACTTTGCTAGTTTGTGCTATGTTGGGTGAGTTGTTTATAGTTTTTAAACAAACGATCTTGATTCTAATGTCACATATTTTGATCGTAAGGACTAGAAAATCTTAGGAGAAAGGCATAAATAACCATCTCACCACTGTTACTTGCCAATCATGAACACCTGTGTGCAAATTATAAAAGCCGTGCTTGGTAAGGTGTAGCACTTGCACAACAAGATTAAACGAGGTATTATTCTCAAAAGAATAAAAATGTGCAACAAAGATATTTTATTTTCTATCTCCTATATGCCTATGCATGATATTTTTGATTGTGCTCAAAAGAAAAAAATAAAAACAAAACAAAACAAAAAGAAAAAAAAAAGCTTTTACATGATTGCAAGCGTGTTTTCTAGGAGATGTGAGAATATATGATGTACCTCTTTAGGTAATAGTCACTTTCAAACCAACGTGATTGATGATGTAGAATTTTTTTTTGATTACTATCTACATGTCACCTATTTTTTGCTTTGTACACTTACTAGTTGCACACACTACATGCAAATCTATGTTAAACTCAGTACATATTGATAGTGTGTTAACTAATATGGTCATCTAAAATCACTCATTGTGTGATGTTTAATACTTTTTCTTTGGGTTGGGTAAAAATTTGAAGAGAAAATTTCCAAAAGCTTGAGTGGAATATGTTTTTGAAAACTTCTGAAATCGTTTGTATGCATTTCATGTCATGAAAACTAGTTTTCAGTTATTTTTTTGGCAAAAATTTCCAAGTTTTTCAAAATTCCATTTTTTCGGGTTTTTGATTGATCAAACTTGTTTCTCGACCGATCGAAAAAATTAAATTTTTTTGGCCAAAACTCTCTGCCTCCCTCAATTCTTGCTCAATTCCAACTCGATCAGTTGAAATCTATTTAACTGTCCCTTCAATCACTACTCAATTCCTCTTGACCAATTGAAATTCAAATTTTTCAAATTTTTAAGGGTTTGACAGTTCAGTTTTGTCCTTTTTCACCTATTCTCTTCGATTGCTCTCAATCCCTCTTCTTAGAACAAATTTTTTTTGGTCCTTTTCTGAGTCAAAAGCTTCAAGGTTTTCTTCTACACTCTAGGTATGACTCTTTTTACCCCTTCTTTTTTTATTATTTTACAAACATTTCATGCATAATCATTCAAATTTCAAAATTTTTCGAAATGTGTAGATTTTGGGGTTTTTGATATTTTTGAGTGTTTTTGATTCATAATAATTAATGGTTTTTGTGTATGCATGTTGTTCACATGATTTCTTATGCTTTGATTTCAAAATTTTCATGATTTGTGAAAATTTTCAAAATTAGGATTCATATGTTCTTGAGGAAATTGGGGTTTTTATTCAATAGGGTATAATTGCCAAAAATTGATCATTGTTATTGATTGATTGATTGTTTATAGCTTGTTTTACACTTGTTGTGATAATCAATTTGTGTGTTGTTGAAAAATTGGGGGTTTTGTTCATCAAAAATTAGGAATTTTTCATAAAACTTTAGTTTTATGGTCAATTTTTCAAAATTGTAAAAAAAAAAAAAAAAAAAAAATTGAACAATTAAATGCATTAGCTCATGCATCATTGGAGCCTATGAATCATGCATCATATAGATTTTGAAGATTGCTTATACATTGTGCTTAATCTCTCTCTAATGCAGTTTGCCCTTGGTTTTGTGTTTCCTCTCTCTTCAGATCTTAGTCATGGCTCCTAAGAATGCCAGGAAGTTTAAAACCAAAGTGAAAATTCAAGGGAAGGAAATTGGTTAATTTATATTGTGTTTCCAAATAGAATTGGGTCAATCATTGTTTGGATTTTAAATTTGCATTCTAAAAAATCAATTTGGAAAATGTAGAGACTTTAATGAGGTGACTAAAGATAAGATATTTACATTGAAATTAAGCTCTATCATTAACCTTTTAAGGTTTAGTTCAAATTTGAAAGGAAAATAAAACATGGAAAGTATAAAATATGTTTAGGTCTTAAATGAGAAGCTTTGGTCAAGGTTTTAATTTGGAAAAGGAATTAAGTAGGTGTAGGCTCAACGGGGGAAGTAGGCCTTGGCTGAGTGGACCATGGCGGAGAAAAGAAAAGGATTCGCCACCTAGTTTAGGTCTAGGAACCATATATATAGCATCCTTACGTGGAAGGACTGATCTTACTACCAGAATATGGGTTTGGAGTTTATGTATGCGGATAGGAAGGTGTTAGGGACCCAAATCCACCTAACTGGTGGGTCGGTTTCCACTCATTGTGTCTTACGTCTTAATCTCATTAAAGGCATGTTCAATATAGCATCCTAAACTCACAACTCATTGCCCTAGTGTTGGCCTAAACCTTATGATTTTAAATTTATTTAAGTTTTATTTTGGAATTCCTACAAAAAAACCATAGGTTGTGTTTGGATGGCAACATCTGGATTTGGATATTAAATTAATGGATTTAATTAAAATGCCATGATTTGAAATCCATTGATTTTAAAATTCCTTATCTAGGTCTTTTTAACTTTATCTTACGGCAAGCTAAATAAGGGAAGTTAGGAGATTATTTTTCAACTCATTTAAGATTGCTACCAAACATAGGAAAATGAGATATTATTATAGAAAAATGCTTTTTGAAAAATGACTCATTTTCTAGAAAACTTCATTGCTGAAACGAATAGAGTATTAAACCTTCTACATGAGGTAATGAAAAAACCATTGATAACCCAATTGACAGGATGATGACTAAAAATATGTCATCATAGCCAACTAAAAACATGTCTTGCCAACTATTGACAACTAAAATGTTCTATCATTACATTGGGTTGTACTAACACACATTTGACTATGTTTTTGTCACACGCAGTGGCTCCCTTATTTCTTTATCACATTTGATGGTTTTATTGTCACATTAGATAGTATCAACATCACATTTGACCGTACATTTGTCATATTTGGTGGTATCCTTAATTTTTTTTCCTCATATTTGACCATTCCATCATCACATTAGGCAATATCAATATCACATGTGTCTGTATTTTTTCCACATTTGATAGCTTCCTTATCTTTTTTCTTATATTTGATAGTTTCATTGTCATATTAAGCAGTACTAACATCACATTTAATTGTACTTGTGTCAGTTTCTTAATTTTAGATTTCGAATAAGTTGATTTTATTCTTAATATTAAATTTTAAATTATTTTTTATGGGATTTAAGTTGTGCTATATTGTATATATATATATATAAATATAATATATATATATATATTAAAAAGTCGTATTATGCATATATGTGTATAATTAGATATAAAAAAAAAAAAAAATCTTAAATAGTAAAATTTTAAGGACAAAGTTTAGCTACAAAGTTTCATTGTCATATACATGCATGCATATAGTTTAACAATAACATTATCTTCAAAAAAAATTTCATTTTACATAAAAATAAATATTAGAATTTGTGGGGCCAGAGAACTCGTAACCCTGGCCCATTTTATGTTAGGGCCCAAGGCCCAAGCCGATGAGGGATATTGCCGAGAACATACAACGCAAGTCCAAATGGACTAGAGATATAGTCGAGGGCGATTCTGTCCTCGGCATCCCAAAGCGCTCCTGGAAGAAAAAGCAGTTATGGTATAGGAACAGTTCATGGAAAAGCTAAACACCTTTGCATTGATGGGGAAAGGACCTCTGAATAGTGTGGCGACAAAGGACAAGGGAAAGGCTGCCATTACTGCAATTAAGTACTCTACGCCTGACAGAGCAATGCTTTTCAACTTTTACAACCACTCCCAACCACTTTGGGTATGGGCTGATAGGACAAGTATCAGTCCTAGAAAGCTGAGCCTACACGTGGACGTTAGGGAAAGGGTAAAGGCTAGTATAAAAGGAGAAGGAAGCAATCCAGAAAAGGGGCTGGAAAAAAAAGGCCAAGAACCAGAGCCTCCCAGTCCGTGCTGAGGAGAAAGACTTCTTGGGCAAGCACGGTTCACCCTTGTGCGATTATCATGAACACCATGACTAATCACTGTTCGGTGACGAAGGCCTAACCTTTCAGCCCACGCTCTACAAATTTTATTGTTTGGGCCTTTAACGTGCGAACCCAACATCAGTTTGGGATCGTTACAAATTGAGTCCTTACAGAATTCAATTAAAAAAAAGTTTCAAAAAAATTAAAAGAAAGTTTCATTATTTATTATAAATTATTTTATACTATATTATAATATATATATATATATATATATATATATATTTTAGGAACAACTTGGACTTGCAAAATATGAATTTATCATATAACTAAAACTGAAGAGGAAAACTAAAGAGTTCGATGTAAAAACCTCACCGTCTCCAAAGTAGAGAGTGACTGGAATTGAAATACTCTGTTTCTTCTTTTGTGGGTCTTGCTTAGGGTTTTATTTAGTAGTAGTCATGACTTTGGAAGAGAATAAGTTGACAGAGAAGAAGCGTAGAGACCAAAAAGACAGAAGCTGAGAGAGAGAGAGTAATTCGTATGGATTTTTTTCTTTGTTTATAGTAACAAGTATTCTCGCAAATTAAATTAATGGTCAAAATCAAAACAAAACTAATTTAATGGTTTAGATTTAGGTGAGTACCATACCCCCCCCCCCCCCTAAATGGGTACGATAGAATACCCTATTATTTAATTTAACTTTATAAAACTTCTATTGTGCTTTGTTTTTTTCTCTAGTGACTGCCTTGAACCTAACCTGTTTTACGCTAATCCATTTCCATTTCACTCATTGTTGATAGTAGAGGTCATTGTTTCTTTAGTCATGGATTGTTACAATTTAAGATTTCAGGAACAAAGTGCCATGTTTATTTATTTATTTTAATCTTTCCAAACAGAAAATCCATTTATTGGATGACAAAGTACATTAATAACCATAACAATAACATTAAAATGGTGATAAATTTGGTCCAAATTAGCTAAAATTATGGCAAAATCTTTTATTGCTCCACTCTAGCTCTATTGCACCAAATCATAACAATCACAATAATTACAAATGCATTCTACCATAACAATGCAATCCTCAACTTTTTCTCCTCCTTGTAGTGTATGACTAACTCATCTTGATCAACTTTATCTTTATCATCTTCTGCATGTTTTCTTGTAGTCGACATATTACTTTGTTCAAACCAACAAAGAATGCCTTGTTCAGACCTCCCAGCCTTTTTCCTGGTGAATCTTGGAACTTTCTTTCCCGACAATTAACAAACCAGTAGGTAACACATTATAACCAATGGAACTCAAATAATTGAACTTAAAAAACTATTTAACAATGGGGTTTAGTATGTAACTGAACATCACACTCATTTCTCTAGTTTACAAAAGATTTTCAGATATTTTTATAGTATAAAAAACGTAGCAGAACTCAAAACCCAAGTAATGAATAAGCAATAAAATTTCTCATTCCTATAGCATGTATCTTTTTTCTTATGGAACTCAAATAATGAGAGAGACTGCATCACATTAGTTCTTTAACTATCCAACAAGGTAGAATGGATACCACGAACGAGGAGACAGAAAATCATTAAAACCATCCAAGGAAACATAACAGCAATTCTCTAAAATGGTTCAAAGAAACAAAAAAATATAATCTATAATACATGTACTAATCATACATCTCCATCATATCAATAGAATTATAATGTATACTTGTGTTTGAAAATTTTGTGTGTTATCTATCCTAACCCAACATAGTCAAACATAAAATCAACTTATGTCCCTAGCCAGCAATTTAAAATGCACAACAGTAAGTTCCTTACTCAACACAATAATTGGGATAATTTATCAAGCATATTGTGAGAGACCGAAACTTTAGGTGCCCTAAAAAGAAAGAGATTTTTGAGTGCTTTTTTAGGACACCTCTCTTTTTGGGTAAGTAGTGTGGAGTTGCTACTTATTTTTTATACTTAAAAATAAGAAAAAAAATTAAATACAACTTTATATGATTGAATTGTTCCATTCTTATTGATTGAATAAAAAAAAAATACAATCTTGATAAATTGAGTATTACATGGCTTTGGATTCTAGTTACAAACTACCAAAAAATACATGAATTTTTGTCCTAATTACAATCTATCCAAAAATAAAAACAAAGATAAGGCCTAGGTCTTCCTATCCAAAGACACTAAATTCGAAGGCTAGGTTACGGAATGAGAAAGTGTTAGGCACCCATTCCGCCTAGGCAGAGTTTGGTCTTCTAGACTCTCATGACCAATGTACCCCTTTATGCATGATATGAATGATATGTTGCATACATGAGACACTCAACCAAACTAAGTCACATATGGTTGGCTCATTGAACGGGTTTGCATCTAAGTCCATCAACCTTACTGCTCCCCCAGAGTATATTTGCCTGATAATATATGGGTCTACCCAATTTTGCTTGAATTTCCCATTTGCATCTTAAACCGGGGCTCGGATCTCTTTCAGCACTAAATCCCCCAACTTCAAATCTCTAGTTCTTACTCTCTTGTCAAAATCTTTCCTGAGCCTCCTTTGATATCCCTGAATGTGATATAGGGCCTTGAGTCTTTTCTCATCTAGCATGCATAACTGGCCATATCTGCTTTGAAACCAATCTACTTTAGGGATTTCATTTTCCAGTACTGTCCTTAGTGAACGAACACCCATTTCAATAGGGAGGATTGCTTCCATCCTATACCAATGAATAAGGAGTGGCTCCTGTGGAAGATCGAATTGATGTCCTATACCCCCAGAGTGCGTAGGATAATTGTATGTGCCAATCCTTGTAGTTTTTCATGCTCTTCTTCAAGATTCCCCTATATTCTTATTAGCAGCCTCAACTGCTCCATTAGTTTAAGGACGTTAAGGTGAAGACTTGTGGTGTTGAATGTTGAATTGTCGGAGTAGTTTTTCTGTTTCTCCCTTGAAATGTAGCCCATTGTTAGAGATAATTTCATGCGGTACCCCATATCTGCAAATGATATTAGTCTGAATGAATTGAGAAACTTTCTTTGAGTTCAGGACTTTATATGAGGTAGCTTCCACCCATTTAGTGAAATAGTCTATGGCAACAAGTATGAATTCATGACCATTGGTTGCTATTAGGTGAATCTTCCTAATAATATCTATTCCTTTCATAGAAAACAGCCAGGGTGAAGCCATGGTATGTAATGGCATAGGTGGCATATGCTTCAGATCTCCATGGACTAGGAACTGATGGCACTTTCAAACATGCACTACCTAGTCGGCTTCCATAGTAGTCCAGTAATACCCTTGTCTCATTATCTTCCGTGACAGCATGTATGCATTCATATGTGGCCCATAGCTTGACTCATAAACCTCTTCAATTATTTGCTGTGCTTCCTTGGCGGTCACACAAAGGAGATGAATTCCATCATATGAACTTCTGTAAAGCCTCTCCATACAGATAATATGGTTAGTGGATAGCCTTATAATGGTCAATTGGTCATTCTTATCTGCAGATAGTGGATATGTCCCATCCTTAAGGTACTGTAGGATGTTAGAATACCATTCACCTTCTTCATTCTTTTCCTCATCCTCTTCTATTGACATGCAATAAGCTGGTTCCTCTTTTTGTTCCATCACTATCGGTCTTGTTTCATCTTCCTTAGGCCCGTCCATTATGGATGCCGATGGGATCAACTAAGTATGGCTCGTTCTTGGTTGTCATCTATATATTAATCACACCCAAGGAAAACCACAACAGAATGACAACGTATCAACAAGACCCTTCATTAAGAATGATGGGATTCGCCAAAAAGAACTCGTCCATAGACAACATGTTATAGATGGCTACACATATTGACGACTAAATTGTACTTGATAAATTCTACTTATGATTCTCCAAAGGTTCTACATAAGCAAAACATGACATGTTGCTTAGTACGTGGAAGGAATTCCACACACTTCGTTCCACATGCCCCATTTTCTTCATTAACTACTAACATCACCCACGATGGTGAAAAATCCCAAACAAGTAGACCCACGTCAAACTCTCTATAAAAGGGGCAGGTCCCATCTACCAAAGGTAAGTTCCACCATTCACTATTTTCCATTCTTATGTCCTAGAGAGAAAACCGACTTAACCATCGGAGGGTCCTTGGTCGGGTCAAACCGGTCACCTTTAATAGTTCTTTCTTTCTTTTCAGGATTTACAGTCATCATCATAGTTCGAAGCATTCTAGCCTATTGATTTTCATGCATCATCAGTTGGTGCTATCTATGGGAAATGAGTTAAAAGTTTCTAAGTGTAAACTTCTTTGCCCTTTCCAAGACAAAAAGGCTGCATGGTTCAGACTAGGTCAATGGCCACTAGTCCAAGACACCAGGAGAGTGGAAACACCTCCAGTCATCCAAATCGTGCATTATCACCCCCCATGACCGTCCAACAATAGTTACAGTTCATGGCAGGAACAATGGCAGAATTGACACAACAGAACCAAGAGTTAACTAGGGAAGTTAATAGGCAACGTCAACAGCATGGTGGAGAACGAGGCCAAAACTCAGGATGTGAAGGTGCTGAGAACAATGCTGAAAGGGACCAATCCAGGAGTACTGTCATTTGTAGGGTACCACATTTGGAGAGAGAGATGGACCAGATGAGGAGAGCCATGGAGGAGATGAAGGATTCCATGAAGAAAGCAAACCATGTGGATGATCTTGTCCATAGGAAAAATTCCCCCTTCGTTGCAACCATCACCAGTCATCCCTTGCCTTCCAAGTTCAAAATGCCTATCCTGGATTCATATGATGGAACGCATGATCCTTGCGATCACATTGCCACATTCAAGACAACTATGCATCTCTAAGGGGTTCCAAATGAAATTATGTGCAGAGCCTTCCCTACCACATTGAAAGGACTAGCTAGAGTGTGGTTTGGAAAGTTACCACCAAACACCATAACTTCGTTTTAGGAGTTGAGTAAGTTGTTTGTTAACAACTTTGTGGGCAGACAAAGGCAGAAATGTTCCTCGACCAGTTTGCTGAGCATAGAGCAAAGAGAGAGTGAAAGTTTACGATCTTTTATCAGCCGTTTCAATAAGGAAACCCAATTAGTAGATGAGATGGATGACAAGATACTCTTGGCAGCTTTCTACAATGGAGTCAGCTCAGATCTATTTATTCATAAGTTATATGATAAGGAGCCATAGACGATGGCTAAGTTGATACATTCAGCCCAAAGTTTCATGAATGCAGAAGACGTAATTATTGCTAAGAGAAAGAAAAAGGGCAAACGACTGGAGAATAGTTACATGCACCATCCAGAATAGGGCTCTCATCCAAAGAAAGCTAAGGTTGGGGAGAAAAGAGATCAGGATGGCAAGAAGGCAGGATCATCATTAGGACGATACTCTAATTATACTCCTCTGAACACTTCACTTGATCAGGTGTTGATGCAAATAAAAGATGATCTATCCTTGAAGTGGCCAGAAAGAATGAAGGGAGATCCCAGCAAGCGAAATAAAGTAAGTATTGTCGCTTTCATCGTGACCATGGGTATAATACAGATGAATGCTATAACTTGAAACAGCAAATTGAAGTTCTCATCAAACAAGGAAAATTGAAAAATTTCCTTGGACGAGACCATAAGGACGATAGACAACCAATGAAGGGCAAGGCAAAAGAACCAGCACGTCCACCGTTTGGAGAAATAAAGATTATTGTAGGGGGCATGTCAACAGGAAGTTCATCTAGATCTAGGAGAACTTATCTACGGGAGGTTTAAAATGTTTAGATATCTGAACAACCACCAAGGATGATCAAAGATGATGAGCCAACAATTGTTTTCACAGATGAAGATGCAAGACGGTTACACCACCCTCATGATGACGCGATTGTTATCACATTGACAATTGCAAACTTTACAACTAGAAGGATGTTAATAGACAATGAAAGTTCAGTAGACATCCTTTATTATCCAACTTTTCAGCAAATGAGAATCAACAAGGAGTTACTTCGTCCGGTAAAGAAAATAAGAATCAACAAGGAGTTACTTCGTCCAGTAAATATGCCATTGATAAGGTTCGGACGAATGAAAGTTCTACCGGTGGGTACCACCTCTTTGCTAGTTGTGGTTGGTTCTTACCCTCGACAAATCAACAAGGAAGTGAATTTTCTTGTTGTAGATTGCTTGTCCTCATATAATGCCATCATTGGACGACCAACTTTGAACAGTTGGAAGGTTGCAACGTCTACTTACCATTTGTCGGTCAAGTTTCCAACAGAATATGGCATTGGAGAAGTACAAGGAGATCAGTTAGTTGCTAGAGAATGCTATTTAGTGATGCTAGCTATGGATGAGCATATGCAGACAATGAACATTGAAGAAAGAAGGACGTTGGTTGAACCAGTTGAAGTATTAGAAGAAGTACCATTAGATGAGTCCAACTTGGAGAAGTTTGCCAAGATTGGGACAAGCATGGAGGAAAAGACAAAGCAGGATCTCATTGAATTCCTCAAAAGAAGCACATATGTTTTTGCTTGGAGCCATGAAGACATGCCCGAGATTGATCCAGGTGTGATTACTCATTGTCTAAATGTATCTCCATCCTACAAGCCTGTTCGTCAGAAAAAGAGAGTGTTTGCCTCAGAATGAGATAATGCTATTAAAGAAGAAGTCCAGAAGTTAGTCACCGCGAAATTCATTCGCGAAGTCTATTATCTTGATTGGCTAGCTAATGTAGTGATGGTCAAAAAAACCAATGGCAAATGGAAGATGTGTGTGAATTTCACAGATTTAAATAAAGCATGCTCTAAGGATAGTTATCCTTTTCCGTGTATTGATTAGCTTGTAGATTCAACAACTGGACATCAGCTGCTGAGTTCAATGGACGCTTTCTCAGGGTACAATCAAATTAAGATGGATGAAGCAGACCAGGAGAAGACATCCTTCGTAATGAGCCAAGGCTTGTTTTGTTACAAAGTAATGCCGTTCGGGTTGAAGAATGTAGAGGCTACCTATCAGAGGCTGGTCAACCATATGTTTCATCCACAAATCAGGCGGAACGTAGAAGTATACGTGGATGATATCTTGGTGAAAAGTGTGAGAGAGACGCTATTGGGGTTTATGCCCTAAAATCCAATTTATTGGCATGTCATAAATAATTAAATCGTTTAATTATATGAGACTATTTATAAATGAACTTGTCACGCCCCGAACCCAACTATAAAGATAGGCACGTGGCAACTGCCGCACGCTTATAAATTAAGCACCCTACAAGTGTGCAAGGCTTTCTTAGCAACTAAAATTTATCATCAAAAATTAAAATCAAATAAATCCAAAATATCTCAACAATTTCTTTATGAATAGATCTCCAATAATTTAATAGGAACAAAATCCAAACCTCATGTCCATAATGCCAAATGGCCAATAAATATAAAACTATTAGAAGACCATCCAATTCCAAAATCACTAAGCTTCTTTTCCTGCACACAACACAACGTCAAAACTCTCAAAACTTGGTATTCTTCACAATCTGAAAACTGGAGGGAAAAGAGGGTGAGTTGACAACTCAATAAGTAACCAAAATCCTAATAAGTTCTATCAAGCAGTAGATCTGTAAAGTAATAAGATGTAATATGAGTTTTCAAAAATTATAATATACTATGGGTTTTCAAGAATAACTTAAGAAGTTTCATAGTCTTAAAATAATAAGTTGCAAATAAATCACGTACTTTAACTTTACAAATATATATCATAGATGGTTTAGAAAGTAATCAGTTTTACATATATCAAAAGCTATAACTTACAATAGGTTCCAAAAATACATAAGCAGTTTAAGTGACTTAAATTAGTTAAATACTCAAATATTTCCAAAATCACATATGTAGTTTTAAGGACTCAAAAGGGTTCAAATACTCAAACGTAATTCATATTCTTAACAATCTTATGACTATGGTCACACTATATCCCCGTGATTAAGCATCAGAGTACCAATGAATAACCCTCATTAGCTGGGTATCAGAGTACCAATGAATAACCCCCATTTGTTTGGGTATCAGAGTACCAATGAATAACCCCTATTGGCTGGGTATCAGAGTACCAATAAATAACCCTTATTGGTTTGGGTATCAGAGTACCAATGAATAACTCCCATTGGCTGGATATCAGAGTACCAATGAATAACCCCCCATTGGTTTGGGTATCAGAGTACAAATGAAAGACTCCGTTGGTTTGGGTATTGGAATCAATTCATAGTCAGATTGTCTATAATCTATATATGAAATCATAGTTTCTGACAAAATATATCTTATTCAAATACATACATACATATATATATATATATATATATATATAAAATCATATATTCAATACTCAAATCTATTTGTGATATTTCTATATTCTTTACTTTAATTCAATATAGCTAAAAAATATCAATTAAATAAAATAAATCTTATATTCAATGCTCATATGTATTTGTGAAAATTCTTTATTCTTTACTTTGAATTAGTATAGCTAAAAACAATTATATAAAATACATCATATATTCAATAATCAGATATATTTGTGATAATTCTTTACTTGAAATCATTAATACAATAGAAATAAAATTGTAACAACTGTAAACAAATTTCAATAGTTAAAATACGCAAAATAAAACCAATTAGGATAAGGTTACTTACCTCAACTAGCATACGACAAAAGAATTTCTTCTTAATCGTTCCTCTAAAATCCTTAGATATCACCTAAAACAATTTTTAGATACAATTTACTCCAAAATAAAATTTTAAAATTAACTTGCAAGGTACACGACCAAAAGATAATTTTCTAAAATATCCAATAATTCTCCACTTATCTCACACCAAAAATCCACCTATTCATATCATATATATTCTTTACTTTCTGCCACAAATAGAACATTCATATCATATATTTTCTTTACTTTCTGCCACAAATAGTTTCCTAGGGTTATAGACTGTAGAATACCTATAGGGTCAAAAGTCAAATTATAAAAAATAAAAAAACACCACTTGAACACAATTACGTTAACAAATTTTTTTTTTCTTTCTTTTTTTTATTTTTTATTTTAACATGCAACTGATAACTTGTCACGCCTCAAAGCCTAGACTAGTAACTATTCTTTTTGATATCTCATGCTCCCTAACTCCATCACTTCGGTATAAAGGCCTGCGTAGAAACCTGACCCATGAAGCGTAAAAATTCTATCTCTGCTCAATGCAACAAAAGGCATAGATAAGATTAAGTTACTAAACATAAAAAAAAAAAAAAAAATGCAATAAAAGTGCCTAGTTTACCGAAAATAAATTCAAACTTTTCTTCGTTTGCATCACCAAAACTCTTGAATGATTAAATAGCTTCACTATTGGCCAAAATACCCACATAAAAAGTACTCTAATCCCAAATCAAGCTTAGATTTGACAAGAAAGAGATTCTTAGGCTTTTACCTCAATTCTGCAGTCAAACCTTCTTTACCCAAGTATTTTTGGGTAGTCTCTTCTCTCAAAACATCTCCCATATAAATTGACATAATAAGCTTTTATATAGTTAGGGTTTCAACCTTATTTTCTAAAACTCCCTTATAATTATTAATTATCAAATTGACCCCACAAGAGATTTACTTAAATACCCTTCCTTTTAATCCTTTTTTTTTTTCCCGGTATTACAGAACTAATGAGACATTATCTTAGTTCATGAGATGCATAGTATGTAATTTATGTGAAAAGTCACCGAAGATATAAATCACAAATTCTTTATAAACTCAGAATCTTAGTTTGTAATCGGTGATGAAATTGGGCATTTCATTTGCGAAGACTATAACATATCAATTAAGATGATTTGTCTTGATCATGGAAGTGAAGACTTCTAGTTGATATGTTAATATGTTTTAAGAGTTAAAACATATTGAATTGGACCACTGTGAGATTTATTATTCTCTTAACAACTGTCAAATGAATAATAAATCTCACGACTTTTATTTACATTAACTTTAAATCCTGAGAGAATAATGGACTTGATCATGAGATGTAAGTTGCTTTGATATATCAGGAGTGAGATTTATTAGTTGCGGGCAAAACCTCAGTATGTTGGGCAGCCGCATTTAGTGTTTATGGAACATATATTCTTAAGATGAAATTCATAATCTCTTAACGGAGATATAAAATATTCTCTTGAGATAAGTTTAATGAGTTTGGTTATTCAAAGTGTTAGGCCCAACCACTTTAGTAAGGAGTTACTAAAGTATATATTTATGAAATTGGATTTCATAAATATATGATGAATAACATAAAGGATTAAATCGGGTACTCAAGGATTAAGATGTAGTAATCTTCAAAGTGGCAGTCTACATTCATAACTTTGTATTACTACAAATATTTTAATAAAGGGGTTGTATGTATAATAAAGTCTTGGAATATAATTTATAGATAAGGCCTAGAGTGCAACTATATTTATATAGTAGTATTAAATATAGTTAATGGTAACTTTGAACTTGTCAAGAGTTGACAGAAAAGCCCAAGGCCCATTGGAGCTAGTGTCTTATTGGTCCCTTTTGATCCTACTCCAAGCCACACACTTAAACCTAATTGGAAAGGCCCAAAAGGCTAACCCAATTAGATAATCGATTTTCATATAAGACTTTTAATAAGGGTTTTTCATTAAGATCATAAAAAGAATGGAATGGAGTATGTGGGTGTTGGACATTCTTTTATTCTCTCCTTGGAAACTGATTGAGAGACCACACTTTTTGGGCATCAAGTGGAATTGGAATGAAGATTAAAAGTGTTCCCAAGTGCTTCTAATTTTGTTTTGAATTTCATCACACCAAGGTACATTTTCTATTCTTTGTTCTAGAATTCAAGGTTATATGTGTTATCTTTCATGAATGAAGTAGATCCGTGTTTGTTGCTTCCGCTGTGTGTTTTGTATGAGATACAAAACCAGATTTTCCAATAGACGCAGCATTTGGATGATCTTCAAGAAAACTTTGATACACTTAGGCGATATAAGATGAAGCTGAACTCGAGCAAATTTGCTTTTGGAGTTGCATCAGGGAACTTCCTCGATTTTATGGTTTCACAAAAGGGGATTGAAGCCAACCCTGATAAGATCCAGGCAATCTTGAACATGCAACCTTCGAAGAATATTAAGGACTCATTTTTTGAGGTTTTTTGGTCCGTTTTGGACTCATTTTTTGAGGTTTATTGAGCTGGGACTTGCACTTAGACGCGTTCTTAATCTATATTCTAAAAATTAAACTCTTTTTCTGATAATTCAGGTCTTTTCAGCAATGATTATTTTATAGATAAATACTCCAAAAAGTCTTGATTATCCACAATTTTATAGTTATCTGATTATCCCCTTTATTCCCACGCTAGCAAGCCTATTTTTGACACTCACTAACAACCAATCACAAAATTATTTAATTAATTTTAATTGTCTAGCCAATCAGAATTAATTTAAATTAATCATGTGTGGTTGGTTCTACCTACACACAATGTATGCTGACAGTGCAAACTTGATCATGTGATATTTTTCAATCCAACAGTTCAATTTGGAAATCGGGCATACCGTCACGACCGTTAGAATCTCAAAATCAATTTTATGATATGCAATGAATGAATTAATACATGTAATGCAACCATGAATTTTGGGTATATGATTGGTCATTCTAGCTATCTTTTTTAATTAAATTATGGGTGCAAAATCGAGTGTCTACACATATTATATGCATGATTTAATAAGATCATGAACAAAGAATGCTGAAGAAGAAGAGCTGGGATGAATTGAACCCAAAACCAAAAAAGAAAAAGAAAAGGGAGAGCTGGGATGGCAAAGCACTCAAATTTGGCCGGTGACCCTATTAGAAAAAATAAATAAAATATGGCCGGTGACTAAGTGTCCGTTAGTGCCAAATACGAGAAAATTTCCAAATCAACTTTTAAAACAAGGTTGTTATCAAAAAAAAAAAAAAAAAAAAAAAAAAAAAAATCAAAACAAGGTTAACAATCAATTTATTCGGAGAAAGACAAACCTTTTGACAGACTCAACCCTCTAGGCTAATATTGTCACCGGGCAGATAAATACTTTGTTAGGTGGCTGGAATTGTAGCACTATGTTTCTTCAGTTAGGCAGCTAGAATGGAAAAATACCCTGAAGCAGTTCTATTTCTTCTTTTTTGGGTTTTGCTTAGGGTTTTGTTTAATAGTCGTGGCTCTAGGTTCTTGTGGTTGGTTTGGAAGAGAAAAAGTTAGAAGAGAAGAAACTGGAAGAGAAGAAGAAGCGTTTAGAAACTGAGAGAGAAGAAGAAACCATAGGAAAAAAAAAAAAAACTAAAAGAGAGAGAGTGTGAGGCGTTTAGAAGCTGAGAGAGAAGAAGAAACCATAGAAAAGAAACTAAAAGAGAGAGCGTGAAAAGTAGAGACAGAAGTGTGAAAACCACTTTTTTTTTATTTTTTATTTTTACATGACTTGCTTTTACTGGTAACAAGTATCCTCTTAAATTAAATGAACGACCAAGATCAAAAGAACATTAATTTGATGGTTTAGATTTAGGTGCGTATCGTTCCCAAAAAAATAGAGGGGTACGGTAGAATGACCTATATATATATATATAAATATATATATATATATATATATTTATATGAGTCTTTTGCCTAAATATTGTTTTTGATATGAGTACTATTCAAAATTATTTAGAGAAATAAGGAGAGATGTGAATTTCGACAATGGTATTGTCGAAATCGTGAGAGAAGTAAAAGAGAGGGGAGAGAAATGATGTGACGGAAGGGAGGGAGAGAAAAAGTAATTTCAGCAATGGTATTGCCGAAATATTTGCCAATTTTTTGCTGCTTGACTTGACCAACTGACCTGAGAGAAATTTTTTTTTTTTTTTGAATTCTGGCAATGACATTGCCGAAATAGGAGGAGAGAGGAGAGAGAAAAAAATTTGAAATGTAAAAAACTATAAATAACTACTCCCTCCGTCCCAGTTTGTTTGTCCTCTATTCTATTTTGGGATGTCCCAAAATATTGTTCTATTTCTAAAAATAAAAGTTATTAATTTACTAATGTTCCTAATATACCCCTACTTTATTTTCAGAACTATTTGAAAAGAAAACTAACAAATGTTTTAAAAATCAATCTAATTGGAGCACCATTTTAGTTGCCTCATTAAAAATAGCTCTTAAAAAAAAATTATAAATTTATTTAAGTGTAGTTTTGTAAACTTATACATTTTTATAAGGCAGACAAGACAATAAATGATATTTCTTTAAAAAATTTGACTTTTCAAACATGACAAACAAATTGGGACGGAGGAGTATTTAATATCCCATAAATAAATAAACGGGTCACAAACCATCAAATTGAATAAAGGGCAAATATGATCCAAACACCAATCTTGTAAGACTTTTACTATTTTTGTCTTTAATCTTTTTTCCTTTGCATGCTGGCTAGTATGTTGTACGTTTATATGTATGTGATTATGTTAAAATGGTAGATCTAAATTGAGAGAGTGAGAGAGAGAGACTTAATATAAATATATAATAGTAAAAGTCTTAAAAGATTGGTATTTGGATCATATTTGCCCTTATTCAATTTGACAGTTTGTGACCCGTTTATTTATGTATGGGATACCAAATAGTTATTTTTATTTTTTTACATTTCATTTTTTCCTCTCTCTTTTCTCTTTCTATTTTTGCAATGCTATTACCATAGTTCTATTTTTTTTCTCTCCTCTCTCCTCCTATTTTGGCAATGTCATTGCCACAATTCAATTTTTTTCTCTCTCTCCTTAGTTTCGTCATGTTAGTTGGTCAGGTCAGCAGTTGAGCAGCAATAAATTGGGCAGATGTTTCGGCAATACCATTGCCAAAATCACTTTTTCTCTCTCTCCCTTCTGTCACATCATTTCTCTCGCCTCTCTTACTTTTTCTCACAATTTCGATAATATCATTGCCAAAATTTACATTTCTCCTTATTTCCTTGAATAAATTTAAACAGTATCTATAATATCTATATATATATATATATATATATATATACACATTATCGCAATAAGAAGTCCCCCTTTATAATATGCATGAAAAAAAAAATACAAAACAAAAAAACCTGATTTCCAATAAATTTACTGATAATTGGAGTCTTTTTTTTTTTTTGACAGCTGTGGGATATGAACCCCTGATAATTGGAGTCCAAATACCGTAGAATATGTATTTATATAGAAACTTGGAAAGTTTAGCAGGGAATTGGAGTTGCCTTTCCTGGTTTCTATAGAAATATATATATATATATATACACAATTTTTTTTATAGGGAAATATATATACACTTTTTTTTTTTTGAGAAGGAAATATATATACGCTTGAGAACACATAATGTTCATTTTTTAAGTAAAAGATACTAGATTAATATTAAAAAAAAGTAATGTTACAAACACAAACTATTCTACAAATATTTTACAAACTGCTGATTTGGCAGGCTTATATGCTTTTTAAAAACTAAAATGCCACATAAGATATTAAAAAACCCAAATTAAAAAAATAAAAATAAAACAAAACCCCTAAATGTATTAGTTGAAATCTAAAACCTTCAAGCTTCTTTGCCTCCCTCCCTCCTTGCCTCTTTGGTCTCAAATCCCAAATCTACAATCTGCTTCCTCTTGCCTATGCCTCCACCTCGCCACACTCTGGTGTACGCCACCGCCACACAAGTCGTTGGATTCTTTGTAGAAGCTACCGGAGCCATGGCTGAGAATGATGCTCTCATAATGCTATTTGATGCATCTAAGTCTTCTATTTCTAGTAATTCCTCAACTACTTGTATTTTTTTTATTAAAGAAATTACTTAATTTTAATTTTATAGTTTAGTCATTTTATTTTTAATGTTTCTACATTCAACACTAGTTTAAAGTTTATATATTTTTTTCACTAGATAATTGAATAGTATATCTAATGTAAACAATCATTAAGATTGTCAGACAATGAAAACTATGTTTTCGGATGAAGAAATTGTCATTGAAAAAGAAGAAAATGAGCAAAAGTTAGAGATTAAAGAAAAGGAGCGAGAAAATCTATTTTATTAGTTTCTTTGTTGTAGTATTATATATCTTTGTTTATTTGAACTACTACTTGTCTAATTCATCTATTTTCTTTCTAATGAAAGAATTCTCAAGTAACACAAGAAATTGAAGTTGATGCAAGTGAAATTGGTTTGCCTACTTTAAGCACTCCACAATAAGATTATGGAATGAGAACACAAGAGAGAAATAATGTTTAGGTATTAAAAATAAGAAAAAACTACGAGATTAATTGTTTGAGATTTTGTTCTTCTATGTAAATAATTAACATGATTGCATTTTATTATAGGCAAATAGTTGTAGCTTCATGGAGCTGGTTTTGTTGGGCTACCGTCAACAAATTCTAGTTTAAACCAACTCCAGGTAAAGTTTTTATGTGTGTGTGTGTGTGTTTTTTTTTTGCATAATTTTTTCTCTGTGATTGATATTTAATTTTTAAGATTTATTTTCAATTGCACATTGTGTCATCCAAGTCAAGTTTCAAGTAGTGGATATATGATGCCATATTTTGGCACTCCTTTATTTCCTAGAAACCAAATGCAAGTATAGTTTATCATTTATAATTCATTTTATACTATTTATTTGTCTTTTTCCAATATATGTAATTTGATTGCAGGGTCTTCCTAATCAAAGAGTGGTAACTAGTAATAACCCAAGATATTTTGGCACTTCAGGAAGCAATATACACCAACTATCAGTAATTCCTTAACTTTTATTCAATGTTATACTTGTTAAGAGTTTTTAATTTAACTTTTCTTTGTTTAATTAAATTTGAATTTGTAGAGTCTTCCAAATCAATTTTGGGGAAGTGGATGTCTTGGGCCAAATACTAACTAGCTTAGTGTTTATGGAACACAATAGCATCATATAAACAACATTAATCATTTGATAGGCTACAAGTGTTGTTACTACACTGCATATTTACACTGAATATTTAACTATATCAATTATAAGCAAGTGGATTTCTAGATGATTTAATACATTGTCTTTTTTTCTTTATGTAGGCTCAACATCATGGGCATCAGTTTAAGGATCAAGAGGCTGACAACTTCAGTAAAAATTAAGTTCAACTTGATCAAGATGATAAACTTTTTGTTTTCCCTTTTTGTTCTGAACGCAACATATTAGAAATGGGTGGTGTGGTTCTTCATTTGTAATGGATATTGTGGTATGGTGACTTACAACAAGAGCTTCTTTTTTTTCTTTTTTCTTTTTATTTGAGCTTTACAGCTATAGGTA
Source organism: Quercus lobata (assembly GCF_001633185.2). Classification (NCBI taxonomy): domain Eukaryota; kingdom Viridiplantae; phylum Streptophyta; class Magnoliopsida; order Fagales; family Fagaceae; genus Quercus; species Quercus lobata. The sequence goes on from NC_044909.1 coordinate 24,333,019, forward strand.
TAAGCTAAATTTGTCAAGCTTTAGTCATGGAAATTTCTTGCAAACTTTGTCAAGCTTCTGTATAAACAGATGGATATCTTTGCTCTTTATTTATGTTATTAAGAGATAGACATGCTAAGATCAAGTTTGATCCTCATTATGTTGATGTCACATTGCCATATTTTGGTTATTTACACCAACTATCTTTACAATATTAAGGGGCATACCCCTTGCCAAATTACACTAATGCAGTCCTTAGAAAGCATCTACTAATCCATATATATCTTCTAAAATTCTTCTACTAGCATATTTAAACCACAAAACAAAATATCTTTAATCACAGTGTGCTCACTTCATTTACATTGCCAAAAAAACAAATCTTCTCTGAGAGAGTCAAAAGTAGCTTCCTCTTTGGTTTTTGCAACTCCAATGTAGCAACCTAGCATCAGCCTCCTTCTCTACCTATCCTAGCACACAAGTGCAGAATCACTAAACTTCTTGCTTTAGGAATGAACATCTGCAATTAACAACAGCACTTCTCATCCTGTACAATGCCCAAAGAAAGAAACAATCCTACTCAAAGTCCGTTCTCTTCTACTATGTTCTACCACTTTCTTCAAGACACCAGCATCCATATCTTACTGCACAATCAAGTCAACAACAAGATAAATGACAAAATCCTAAGTCTGAGGGTATAAAGCTATTCATACAAAAAAGCAGGTATAAAATTTACTTTAGAATATATAGGATTAAACAAGGGTTCAGCAGTATGTATGTTACTCAAAATTAGATTTATATTGCAAATACTCCTTACTGATATGATTTTCTAAATAGCACCCCTTTGTTTCAAATCCATCCACTTGGGTATATCAAACCCACTTGCAAGACTCAAAATATAAATTCAAAAAATTTGAGCAAACATTTAATTTACATTTATAAACACACAAAATCTCCACATTATTCACAAGCTCAAAATACCCAAAAAAAAAAAAAAAATCTTATTGATTATTAGTTATTATGACCCATTCCATCCACATGTTTATCTAATCCATTGGATTGCCTTAAGGCCATAAATATTGCAATACTTTACACTAAATTTTTATATGAATTAATTAAATAAGAAAACAAATTTCAATACTGAAACAAAGTTAGAACCATTGTCGTTGTCATTACTAGGAGGGAGGCAGATGGGATGGCGACACCATGCTCATAGCTGCTTCGGTAGCTCTAGCAACAAATCTAGTGACTTGTGTGGAGATAGCGTGCGTTGGTGTTTGGTGTAGTGGAGGCATGGGCAAGACTCAAGACAATTCAATGGGTTTGGGGTTTGGATAATCACCTTAATGGATTTGGGATTGGAGGGAGGCGAGAAGCTTGAGGGTTTTAGATTTTAGGTTTTGTTAGGTATGATAAGTTTTATGTTTAGGAGTTTTGTTTTGTTTTGTTTCGTTTTTCGTTTTTTTTTTTGTTTTTTATTTTATTTTTTAATTTGGGTTTGTTAATATCTTATGTGTTATTTTAGTTTTTAAATGGAGTCTTCTAAATCAGTAGAATAATTTGTGTCTATAGCATTACTTAAGATGAGTGGATATGAATCAAGGCTAACATATACTTCTTTATTTTCCAAAGTTGAAAGTTCAAATAATCAAATCTACACGGCTTCTATCCTTAATAATAAGGGTCATGAGACGGAAGAGCGTTGCTGGCTTGTGACACACATAAATTAAAAGGAGGTGAAAGTGAGGTGAAAGTGTGAGGAGGGAATTAATCCACAGGCTCCTCTTTTTCTCTCTCTCTCTCAAAAAGCAAGCTCTCTCATCACGGGCTTTCCTAGCCAATATTATATATATATATATATATATATATACACACCTCACCACGTACCCCAATCTAGAATTTTCATTCTTCTTCTACCTCCTCAAATTACATCTTATTGCTGATTGTCTCTCCAATTAGGTTAGTGGTACAATTTCAACTTGTCTAAATCACACACATATATATAAATCTGTACTGTTGTAGTAGTACTTTCTTGTAACCCTAGCTAGTTGTCAGAGCTAAAATTTTCATTTTCCACAACTATTTTCTGTTAATTTTTGCTGGCTGTTAATTCATGAGTTTATATCACTGTTTCAGGTGGGGGACCCAAGCTGTATGACTTTCACTAGGGTTTTTGTCTTTACATGAAATTGAGCTGACTTAGGGTTTTCGATTAAAGTTATCATATATATACATATAGTAATGGAGAAAGAAGATAACTACACGGTACTATAACAACCCTCTCACTGTTTATCACTAGCACTGTTTGTTTGTTTTTGTTGATAAATCTTTTCACAAAACCATGTTGTTTTGCTCTAAACCCGAGTTCTTGCAGACCCCTCCTTTACCGCCAAGTTTTATGGGCCTGGATTACTCTCTAGATCATCATCAACAACAACAACAACAACAACAACAACAATTCATGAAGCAGCGGATCGGTAAAACATCAGGAGATAACAACAGTACTGGGATGGTTGACTACATGCTTAACAATCCTTCTCAACAGCAACAACAGCAAATGGCTTCTGGGTTTTGTGGTTCGAGTTCTTTTGATAAATTGAACTTTGCTGATGTGATGCAGTTTGCAGACTTTGGACCAAAGTTGGCCTTAAACCAAACCAAGATTTCCGAAGAGGAATCTGGGATCGACCCAGTTTACTTCCTGAAGTTTCCAGTGTTGAATGATAGGTTGGAAGATCAATCTCTAATGGTTCCACATAATGAAGAGAGGTTCCAAGGGGTGAGTGTGGAAGATGAGACAAGATTGAGAGAGGATGAGGAAGCTCGGGTTTCTGATAATACCTCGGTGCAGCTCCAGTTTATTGGTGAAGAACTCCAAAAGAACTCTGTACCAGAAGCAAAGAACAAGAGGAAAAGACCAAGAACTATCAAGACGAGTGAGGAAGTGGAGAGCCAGCGAATGACTCACATAGCAGTTGAAAGAAACAGAAGGAAGCAAATGAATGAACATCTTCGTGTCTTGAGGTCCCTCATGCCTGGCTCATACGTTCAAAGGGTATCCAACTAATAATAGGATTATCTGCATTTGAAATAGATTCATTTTTATGGTTCAGATACTACTCTAATAAAAATAATTTAAGAAAGCTTTTATTTATTTATATATTTATTTATATTTTGGTTATATATCTTATCTATTAGTTTGTGTGATTTGCAGGGGGATCAAGCTTCTATCATTGGGGGAGCCATTGAGTTTGTGAGGGAATTGGAACAACTTCTCCAATGCCTAGAATCACAGAAGCGGCGAAGACTCTATGGAGAAACTCCACGACCGGTGGGAGCTGATTCCTCTCTTGCAATCCAACAGCCTCAACCACCATTATTTCCTCCGATGCCTCTACCAAATGATGAATTCAAGATTGTAGACTTGGAGACCGGACTCCAAGAGGAGACAGCTGAGAACAAGTCCTGCTTGGCTGATGTTGAAGTGAAGCTTTTAGGGTTTGATGCCATGATTAAAATTCTTTCTAGGAGAAGGCCAGGGCAGCTTATTAAGGCCATTGCTGCACTTGAAGATTTGCAACTTAATATCCTTCACACTAACATTACCACCATCGAGCAAACTGTTCTCTATTCGTTTAATGTCAAGGTATAATATATGCTAAAAGAATTTTGTAGAGAAAATTTTATCTCAAAATTTGTTAAATCTTGTGCAATTAATATCGTGTGCAGGTTGCTAGTGAATCTAGGTTCACCGCTGAAGATATAGCGAGCTCAGTTCAGCAGATATTCAGTTTTATCCATCAAACAGTGCCATGTGATGTAATCTAGTAGGAGAAAGATGAGCTGTTGTTTTTCTTCAAATATACCTATTTGGTCTTGTCACTACCTTTTTCGTTTGAGTCTCTATTATTTCTATTGTTGAAACAAAAATGTACTACTATGGTGTAGGTTATATTTGCGAACCCTTGTACTCTCTATTCCTTTCGTTTCCTTTTTTTCGGTTAAATCATTTTCTTTTGTGACTTACAGAACTAAATTGACACTTGCTCATGGTAAAGACAAGGGTATTAATTTGTACCATGCATGTATCCTTTCATTAATGGATTTTCATTTCCTTCTCCTTGAAGGAATACATACTAGCTAGCTAGCTACATTTCTTTTTCAAGAATCGGCACTTTTGATCAATATTTAATTAATTTAAGTCATCAAAGCGGGCACAATTATTTATCTCATATATATAACTCGTCACATGCGAATCTACATGTGCGAATTCTGAGGTGCCAGAGAATTCAGATTCAACCCCAGATATATATTCCCTACTCAATCTGAAACCATTGCAACAAACGGAAAGCATTGTAATTTTAATTTGAGTTTTCTTGATATAACAATTAGTCAAGAGGCTAAACAGGTACAATTATAATACGGTTATGTAAATTAAGTAATACTCTTTTTGTATGAACCACCCATATCATACGCATCCTCAAGTATTAGTTCAGGTACAATTGTGCAAATACTATTGTCTTTATATAAATTAAGTGCGTGTTTATCAACAGTTTTTTCTTTTAGATTTTTAACTTATTTACTTAAGTAAAAAATTGTTAAAGCCTGACTTGTTTTTCAGAACTATACTTGAATCAATTTTCAACGAATAAGATTATAGTAAAAAAGGGCATCCAATAAGTAACTTAATTATTTCTTATGCATTCATATATATATATATATATACGCTCTCTGTGACATATGTGGGGAAGGGTTCCAGTAAAAGGACTTGTGGAGACAATTTCTAGCATGTTGTTTGTGTGAATTAAAATGATTTGCAAGTATGTGTGGTGAAAGGTCAACGGGTCTCGTACCTTCTAGCCGTGGGTCGTTGACTTGTCAGAAATGATAATTTTGTTAGTATTAGGCTACACTCAGATCAGATGTTGCCATGTTTCGAGGGTCCCCTAGTCATTTGGGTCATCCATCACTGGCCCTCTCATTTCTGTGTTCAATCATGTATGCCTACTCTTTTTTGTCCAAATTCATGTATGCAAGAGGTTGACCCATGTGGGAGGCATTTGGCTTTCTGAGAGTGAGAGAGAAAAGATAACTTACCATTTCAACATCACAACATCAGATCTAAAATGAAAATTTTCTTACAAATAGTCAAATAGATCGCATGAACAGTCCATATTAATGTGTTTTTGAAAGAGGTGTTACGATGATTTTGCTGATCGATAAGATAGGGGTAAAACTTAAAATTACTTTGGTGTGAATTGAAAAAAGTTGTCATATTCTACTTTAGTATTAAACTGTCACGTTTGAATATTTGGTTGCTGATTTCAATTATTGATTTGAAGTTTATTAGATCATCATCTTTTGAGATGAGGTTAAATATACGAGCCCCAACATTGTTTCAATTAAAGTTTAATCATTTAGGGTAAAGTTAATGGATACTATAAAGGTATTAGTTTAAGAAGTATTTTTAGAAACTTTTTATGAAAAAAGAAAAAAGGTAATGAATTTTTTTAACAACTTTTTATATTTCCCTTAAAATGGTATTAAAACTTGGACAAAGTTTAGCTACAAAACCATTTGTAGCCTAAGACTACAAACTGCTCTAATAAATTGACATGTGTAAAAAAATGGCATGTGCAATGCACATGATTACTTAAGTAAAATTAACCCAACTAACCCTAGTTAACTACACCACCTATTAAAAAAATAAAAAATAAAAACTAAAAAACTAAAATAGATACGTATTCTCTCTCTCTCTCTCTCTCTCTCTCTCTCTCTCTCTCTCTCTCTCTCTCTCTCTCTCTCTCTCTCTCTCTCTCTCTCTCCAAACCCAAAAACCAAATCCCTCTCACCACTGGTCACCCCCTAATCTACCACGTGAGTCTCTCTCTCTCTCTTTTTTATTCCGTTTTGCATTTATTTTTCAATGCCACCAACTGTTTTTCAATGCCCAACAACTGTTTGAAACAAAGACTAAGTCAACATGTTGTTATTTTTCACCGTTGTTATTGATTGAAAACCTTTTCAAAGGTGATTATGACACAGTACAGTTCAAAGGATATTAAAGGTTTTGATTGGTTTAATGGATATTTTATTATTGTTGTAGAATGGGTCGTATTGTGGCTTCAAGGGTGCAGAAACTAAATTAATATCTAACTTTGGGAAGAAACTAAAATCATATGCGCTGAATATACACTGAAAAATGTGAAAGAAAAATGGGCTATTGTTGAGGATGGGGAAGACTCAGCCTCTAAGTTAAAGGTGAAAGGTTTTCCTTTCCAGAAGTCCTGCACTATCTACAGAGGCAATGATGTTGTGGCTCAGGTACAAATAATTGATAAATGTTGCTAGCATTGAAAACTGAAGCTTCAATGATTCAGATTTGCTTTGTGTTTTGTGGAATTTACTGAAAAATGCAACAAAGATATATTATTTTAAGCCTGATCAGTAACTTTGCAGAACCATATTTTGTTATTTACCAGAGGTTTAAGTACATGTTCAGCGTGTGTGATTTGTGTATAGACTAGAAATTATTGAAGATTTTTAACAACAGCATACATTTGATGACTGGACAAAGAAATATGTACTTGGTACAAACTTAATAGCATTGCTCAACACTCTCTTTTTTTTTTCTTTTTTGGCTGAGAGCTCAACAAACTGCTTAGTTAGCTACACTAAGATAAGATACATGACTTTTGCTTTATGTTATGAACTTTTAAACCATGCTTTTCTTTTGTGGCCTTAATTTATCTTGTTGATCTCTTGACTTGAACAGTTGAACTACATTACTCTTGCTGGGGAATTAATTATATGTATAGGTTACAGAATGACATGATTTTTAGGTCTTGTTCATCTCTCAATAGATTCATCTAATTTTTCATGCATGATTTTTTTTTTTTTTTCGTTCCTTAAAATTTTGTCTCATAGATTTGTTAAGAGCCACTAGCTACTGCAATGTAAGTGTTGTAGATTGGTTATATTTTTTTTTCTCTTAATTTTATAATTACAATTTTATTCATTGTGGTTTTCAACATAAGGTCTCACTCTTATGTTTTGATGTAGGTACAAGTTGCGGCAGTTTATGCTAAAAGGAATAAATTTTGACTAACCATATTTCCTAGATCTGATGATCATGCTTTGGTTGCGGCATTGGTTGTAATATTTCTAGATTGAAGATAACACTTACAATAAAGCACCCTCCATAGTGCTGCAGGAGTACCAAGAACTCTGCAAGATGTCCACTAGCACCTGAGAGTGCACCAAAGCCCAAAGGGCTTTTAAGTTTCACTAGTTACATTATATGTTTTATTTATTTACGTGGGGTATTGTATTATGCTCAACACTAGAATGTACTCGGGCTGGCTACCATAAGCTGAGGTGGCCTAGCATGTCTTTGGTTGAGCACACCATGTAATTGACTCTTGCAATATATATATTTCTACCTTTCTCTCAAAAAAAAAAAAAAACTATTCTCTTCTCGTCTATTAATTTCTTGGAGGGTTGTCGCCTTGAATACAACTAATTCCTTTCAAACTCACCAGTTCACAGCACATAGACTCTGGGGTATAGAACTAAACCAATTCTGATTAATCTACAAACAATAAATTGACAGATTCTAGAGGATCCACACAGCTATATGATAAAATAAATATAATTAATTAAATAAAAATCAAGCTTCCAATAATCTGCACCAAGTCATGTGCACATAAAGACAGCATTGTAATTTGTAGGGAAATCAATAAACAAAAACAGAGTTTTCTTGGTTTCCTATCAAATGTAAACTAGGAATGTAGAAAAAGTGGTACCATTTTGCACCACATGCTTTATCTCTCACAATAGCCAAAATAAATTCAGCCTAAACTATAAATATACATAACTTTTTTCTCTATAAACTTTATATCAAACAATAACTTAGTGCATTTCAAATGGTACAACAATAAGAAATAGTCATCAATCTGCCAATGGTTTGACAATAAAAAAACCAGCTTCAATCTGCCAATGGTCTAACAATAAAAAAAATAATAAAAAGTTAACAATTTGCCAATGGTTCTAAAAAACCAGCTTTAATCTGCCAATGGTCTAACGATAAAAAAAAAAAATACTAAAAAGTTAACAGTTTGCCAATGGTCTAACAATAAAAAATAGTCTTCAATCTGCCAATGGCCTAACAAAAATAAATAGTCTTCAATCTCTAACAAATAAATTTGCATAGTCTTCAATCTCCACCCAAAATTCTTGCACCCTAACTCCAGTCTATTTAGTGCTTTTGCCAGTATGATGCTCTTCTTGGATAACATCAGAAGTAGCTATTGAAACCTGTAAATAATAGCAAAGAATAATTGTCACAAACTGTAAACAAATTTATGTGCCTACAAGATTGACAAATTATAGTGGAATGTAACATATCTTACTTTTTTTAGGCTTCCAAGTGATTCAACTTCTCTCGCCTCACAATCTTTTTTTTGTAAGCCACTGGCATATTTTTTAGCATGTGTTGTTTTGCTTCGAGATTTACCATTTTTCTTCTCTAATGCAGATTTCAACCTTCTCTTTGGACGCCCAACAGTAGGTTTTGTTTTAATTCTACATATGCTATCACCTTGTAAAACATCTGTAGTAACATCACCATGGACCTCTATGCAACTTTCCATATTATTCGAATGACATTTTTTTCTAATCTCTTGCAATTCCTTCATTAATTTTTCAAAAGATTCTTTGGTATGTTCATACATTATCTCATTCTCTGCTGCAAGTGTAGAAATTTCACGAGCATTATGGCTCAAATAAGAGTAGCGTTTTCCTATTGACTCTTGAGCATTACCTTTAATATCAATGCCATGATAGTCCTTGATAGAACCAGCCTTTGCATCTTGCGTCCATCTTTTCAATACATAATGAACGGGAAGTCTCTTAACATTTTTATGTTCAAGAACTTTCAAAGCATGGGCACACAGAATTCCTACAAAGCTAAACTTCTTGCAACTGCATTCCACCGAAGTAGTTGAGGCTTCATATTTAACTAGGTGCTCTTGAATTCTTTGACTATATTTGACCTTGTATTCTGTGATAGTATCAGATTTATTAGCCTTGTAAATAGTACAATCAGCAATCTTCATATATTCATCTTGAAACATTTGAAAATTTTCTGGGGAGTACAGCTCTACAACATGTCTCAACATCTCTACATTAGACTGTAAAATCGGTTTTGTTTGCCTCATTTTGAACTCTGCCTGTAGTTCTTGATGTCTCTTATCAACCAAAACTCTAGAGTAATGTTCTGAAAAGCGCACAAAATCATGTTTTGGTTTTAAATATTTCTTCAACACATTGTTTATTGACTCACTACGTTGGGTGCTTTTCATATCGGCAGTGAACATGTGTCGACCATATACAATAGCCCATTTTTCTTTCACATCAAATATGCTATGCAACCATTTATTATCAGTAAGACCATATTCCTTAAGCATATAATCCCATGAAATAAGCCATTCATCTTCATCTTCATACTCGTATAAACAATCACTAAAATCTTTTGCAAATTGCTTAGATGAATGAAATACATGATGTAGATTCTTAGCAGCATTCTGATAAATATGCCATACACACAAACGATGATTAGATTTAGGAAATACCTCTGTTATTGCTTTAGCCATTGCAGCAGATTGATCTGTAAGTATAGTTCTTGGCTGCTTTCCTGACATTGCAGTTAAAAAAGTTTCAAACAACCACTTAAATGACTCTATAGTCTCATCATAAAGTAAAGCTGCACCGAAGATAATTGATTGTTTGTGATGATTAACCCCAACGAATGGAGCAAAGGGACGATCATATCTATTTGTTCGATAAGTTGTGTCAAAACAAATAATATCTCCAAAGTTCCCATAATCAACTATTGATCTAGTATCAGCCCAAAAAATGTTCATGATTTGACCATCATCATCAACTTGTATTGAATAAAAATAAGATGGATCTACCAATTGCATCTTATGAAAGAACTCCATCATTGCAGGTCCATCTCCTTTCCTCAAAGCCATCCTCCTCTCATTATGTACATGATTCTTATAGTCAACCTCCATAAACCCAAGATTTTCACGACCCCCAGCTTGCATGCTCAATAATTCAATGGTTTGTTTTATTGATATTCCAGACCTCTCTGCATCATTTGCAATGGCTTTTTGAGCAAGTGAAATTTTTCTCTTCGATCTTAACATATGTTTCATTGGCGAAGGAGCAAACTCATGATTATGCTGGCCATGAAAAGAAACAACATGTAACATGCCATCCTTTTGAAGATGACAGGTCATCTGTGCTAAACAACCTGTTCGTGAAATTGGACGGCGATAAGATGCATTTTCGCGACGTTTGTCAAAAACTCGTTCACCCTCTTTTGAGCAACTAAATGTTCTCCGTATAATTTGCCCCACATTTCCTCGCTTTACAGAATGTTTCCGTACACTAAAGCCGATTCGGTGAGCATAGTCTTTGTAAAATTCATATGCACTATCATCACAATCAAATTTCATACCAATTGCTGGAGTATTTGATTTGTTTGGACTTCCAGGAGTAATTTCTACTTTAGCCTTCTCTTGTTGATCAAGTATCCAATCAATGAATTCATCTTCCAACACAATTTCTGGAACTTCTACAATTTCTTTGCTATATTTACTTGGAGTATTTGATTTGTTTGGGCTTCCATGAGTAGGTTCTACTTGAGCCTTCTCTTGTTGATCAGCTATGCAACCATTCAATTCATCTTCCAATAAAATGATTTGACTAGTATCCATCATCTATAGTCAAGATACATATTCAAAATCAAATCAGAAAAAGGAAAAATTTTATAAACAATATTAAAAAAGTAGTATTCCAATATTCTAGACCCATTAAAGAATACTCTTAATGAATTACTTAAAAACATTACAGTTTTAGAATGTCTAAGTCTAGAAGCCTATAAAGTTTACTTACCCTCAGTTGCTTATATTTTTTAAAATCAAGTCAATATGAACAAGAAAAACAAACTTTTTTAGATGAATCAAAGATAAATTCAAATTTAAATGAAAAAGGAATACAATTTCTACAACTTAGCTAATTTAGTATCACAAAAACTACAACAAAACCACAGTACAAGACAACAAATAGCAGCACTATTATATATTAGCAAAGAAGAAATACACAATTTCATTTTTTTATAAGTAAATTAAACAAGATTTGGTAACTTATAAACTACAGCTAGCAAATCCTCTTCAGTTTTTTAAGGAATCAAGGTTATCCATATACCAGATTTGCAAAATGTTCTAACATCAAGTTCTTGCTAATAGTTGAATCATTTAATCCTCACAAGTAATAAGATGTTAAATTGCAATTAATACTTCCTCGTTATGTATACAAAATAACAAATCATCATTGAGGCTTCAGTTTTCAATGCTAACAACATTTATCAATTAAAAGTCCAGTGTATATGATTTTAGTTTCTTCCCAAAGTTAGATATTAATTTAGTTTCTGCACCCTTGAAGCCACTATAAGACCCATTCTACAACAATAATACAATATCCATTAAACCAATCAAAACCTTTAATATCCATTGAACTGTACTGTGTCATAATCACCTTTGAAAAGGTTTTCAATCAATAACAACGGTAAAGAATAAAAACATGTTGACTTAGTCTTTGTTTCAAACAGTTGTTTGGCATTGAAAAACAGTTGGTGGCATTGAAAAATAAATGCAAAACGGAATAAAAAAAAAAAAGAGAGAGAGAGACTCACGTGGTAGATTGGGGGTGACCAGTGGTGAGAGAGATTTGGTTTTTGGGTTTGGAGAGAAGCCGCACACAGAGAGAGAGATAGAGAGAGAATACGTATCTTTTTTAGTTTTTATTTTTTATTTTTTTAATAGGTGGTGTAGTTAACTAGGGTTAGTTGGGTTAATTTTACTTAAGTAATCATGTGCAATGCACATGCCATTTTTTTACACATGTCAATTTATTAGAGCAGTTTGTAGCCTTAGGCTACAAATGGTTTTGTAGCTAAACTTTGTCCTTAAAACTTTTTAAAAATGCCTAAAGGGTATCCATTAATAGGACTCGTACTTTAATTACAATCCTTCTCACTGTGGTTTGACCATTTTACAATTCAATCCACAAACTTTATGATGTGGTTTACAAATTTAAAATTTTCAATATTTGATTCTCTATTATTTTAAAATTGTAAATGAAGTGATACTATGTATACTATTAGATCCAGAAGATAAAATCTTAATCGTATAAAGAACTCCCTCTAATTCAAGTGAAATGGAGAGGATGATGTTCCACAATGATGTGAGTTTCAATTGATTTTTCCGGGAGAATGATAATTGGCAATGAAAATCATTTCCATCAGAGAAGCTGAAAATATGTGGTGTGAAAGCTTTTATTAATGGTGGAACTTTCAACTCAAAATAATAATTTATAGATTGAAGCACTTATTCATACATATACGATATCTTGCTTCAAGATACTAGTGACCTTATGCCAAGAGATTGAAGCACTTATTTGTAGATTTTTTTTGGGGGACAATGAGAAGACAGTCGAAAAATATATTGGCTGAAATGACAGGTTATGTGTAAGCCAAAGTCACATGGAGGATTGGGTTTTAAAGACCTATCCATGTTCAATGATGCTCTCTTGGCATAGTCAACATGGAGGCTCCTCCATGATAAATAGTCCTTATTTTACTGGGTCTTCAAAGCAAAGTTTTTTGCTAATTGCTCGGTGATGGATGCCAAAACTCCGAGCAATGCTTCTTACACATGGAAGAGTATTTTCAAATGTAGGGAGGTCATCAAGTGGAGAGCAACATGGAGGATTAGGACAGGAAACTCAATAAGAAGTTGGAGGGATAATTGGCTTCCGATGAAAAAATAACCCTAAGATTATTTCCCCAGCTATAGATGGAATTTAAGCTGCCAAGGTTAGTCTCCTTATTGACCCAGTTCATCGTGTTTGGAAGGAAAATTTTCTTGACACTTATTTTTTTGAGATTGAGGCAGCTGTGATCAAGAAAATCCATCTTTGTCAATCAATACAAGAGGATGTGCTCATGTAGCACTTCAATCTGGATGGAGAATACTCAGCAAAATTGGGCTACATGTTCTTACAAAACAAGCAACAATCTCAGTAACCTGGACCCTCTGAAATGGACAACTTGAAGCCTTTGGGGAAAAACAATTGGAGCTTGAATGTTCCTGCAAAAATAAAAAATCTGACTTGGCATGTTTGCCAAAATTCTTTGCCTACAAAAATCAACCTAGTAAACGCAAGGTGATTACTAATGACCTTTGTGAAATTTGCAAGCTACACCAAGAGGATGTAGTGTTGGAAAATTTGGTTTTGCATTTCATACAAAACACACAACAGAAGTAACAAACATGGATCTACTTTATTCATGAGAGATAACATGTAACCTTGAATTCTAGAACAAAGAATAGAAAGCGTACTTTGATGCAGTGAAATTCAAAACCAAGACTTGAGAATACCTCTAATCAACATCTCAATTCCACATGGTGCCCATGAAGAGTGGTCTCTTAATCAGTTTTTATGTACGTTGATTCTTAAAGAAAGTCCTTCTTCTTCTCCTTGAAGAGAAAAACTATTTTCTTTTATTTTCATCATACGTACATTCTAACTATCTTGGTAGTTACTTTATTTATAACTTTTATTAAATAAAAATTGATTATCTAATTGGGTTAGCCTTTTGGGCCTGCCCAACTGGGTTTTAGTTTGTGGCTTGAGATGGAACAAAGGAAAACAAATAAGACTCTAGCGCCAATGGGACTTGGGCTTATCTGTCAACTCTTGACAAGTCTAAAATTACCATTAATTATATTTAATACCACTATATAAATATAATTGCACTCTAGGCCTTATTAATAAATTATATCCTAAGATTCTAATGATATCATTTGACACCTTCATGAAATATTTATAGTGAACAAAATCATAAAAAACTGTCACTTTGTAAACAACTATTTTATCATTGAGTATCCGGTTTAATTTTTTAGTTATTTACATTTATTGAAATCCGATTTTAATAAATATAAGCTTTAGTAACTCCTTACTAAAGTGGGCACCTTGAATAATCAGTTCCCATTAAACTTATCTCAAGGGGATATTTTGTGTCTCTATAAAAAGAGATTATGGATTTTATCTTGAGAATATGTGTTTCCACAACGCTACATGTCATTACCCAACATACTAAGATTTTGACCGTGAATATTAGATCTCACTCCTGATATATCAAAGTAATTACCTACATTTCATAATCGGGTTCACTATTCTCTCAAGATTGAAAGTCTATAAAATTAGAAGTCGTGAGATTAATTATTCAGGTGACAGTTGTTGATTGAATAATTAATCTCACAATGGTCCAGTTTAATATGTCTTAACACTTAAGACATATCAACACATCAACTAGAAGTCTCCACTTCCATGATTAAGACAAACCATCTTAGTTGATGTGTTATAGTCTTCGCAGATGAAACGCTCAATTTCATCACCGACCACGAACTACGTTTTAAGTTTACAAGGAACTTGTGATTTATATCTTTGTGACTAAATTACATACAATGCATCTCAAGGACTATGATAATATCCCGTTAGTTCATTTACAAATAGTCTCATATAATTAAACAATTTAATTATTTATGACATGCCAATAAATTGGATTTTTGGGCATAAACCCCAACAATCTCCCACTTGCCCTCAAAGACAATTTACCATATATCCGACACTTATTTCCCTTTAGAGTAATTCATAGTCACTCTAAGGTAAGGTTTGGAAACAAGTTTCAGTCAGATTTATTGCATAAATTATATTTTCTACTACTACTACATCTCACGTACTCATATCTCTCTAATGAGATAATACTTATGCTTAATGTGTATTTTCACCGCCTAGGATGAACACATATCTTTAAGTCCAACTTCATGAATCACAATCAAACTACAAGTCAGTATTTGTACAACCAATAACCATCAAATCCTCACTTTGGTGGACAAGCATATAATCCCTCATTCTCCTAAGATATTTGAGTATATGCTTTATTCCCACTAAATTAAGTGATCTTTGATTCAATTGACATTTGCTTACCATGCCTACCGCAAAATACATATTTAGCCTAGTATATTGCATAGCATAAAGACTTCCTATTGATATGGTATAAGGAACCGTTTTAATATGCTCTTCCATTTATATGTCTTAGGACTAAAGTCCTTTATAAAGGAACTTCAAACTTAAAAGGAATGAATCTTTTCTTGAAGTATTACGTGCTATACTTGGCTAGAATCTAATCTGTTTAAGCAATTTGAGATAGACCCAACTTCCTAATTTCTAAATTTTAACAAAGTTTAATTCTTACGATGTGACTAGTTTTTCTCAAGTACTTTATATCAAACTAGACTAGACAACAAAAAACTCCATTGATGACAATAACTCTACATCATTCTAAATTATTAGAATGTCATCAACATACATTAAGAAATTTATTATTCTATATAGCTTTTATACACATAAGGCCTTTTAATACTTGATCAAAATCAAATAACTTGATTGCTTGATCAAAGATGATATTCTATGATCTAGATGCTTACTTTAGTTCATAAATAGATTTAAAGCAACTTGCATACTAAACACTACTGGTTCTTTGCTATGAACAAATCTAGTTACATCATATAGATGTCTTCCTCAAGATTGCTACTAAAAGAAGCTTTCTTGTTATCCATTGCTATATTTCATTCAAATGAAATATAATGAATAAGAGAATCTAGATAAAGTCAAACTTGACTATTGGTGAAAAAATCTTTTCATGATTGAACCATTTCTTTCTGAATAAATCTTTTCACCACTAGTCTTGACTTTGAAGATTTACACCTTCAAATCTATCAATCTCATTTACTTGTAAACTATTTGAAAACAATAGGCTTAATGCCACTAGGCGCCTCTACAAGTTCTAGACTTGAAATAGAATCTAATTCTTTTCAAATAACATTGATCCAGTAATCCATATCCATATCATCTATTGCCTTTACGTAGGACCAAGGATCAAATTCATATCCTTGTGGAATGACTTCAAAAGTTTATTCAAAAAGTATGAATTTATTTGGTAATTGATAATCCTCCCACTATGATATTGTACCGGTGTAATAGTTATTTACAGAATAATGTCTTATAGTGTATCTAATACAACCATCTCATTTCCAATGTATTTTATAGTTGTCCTACAACAAATTCTGACATTTTTCTTTTAGAACATTCTACCTTTAAAAGAGCCCTATTCCTTCTTTATGTATGCACTGACTTAAAAGAAGTCATTGGAACTTCATTCCTTTACAAAAAGGAGCCCTAGATCATATTATTCTCTAAATAGAATTCATAGATTGGGAATATAACCAAATAATGGTTCTAAAAGTTCATCTTTTACCAATCTTGAATATCATATAGATTAATAAGATTTAGACATAAGTGCCGAAACATACAATACCAAAGGATGAAAACTTTCTCTTTAAGAAGTAAAACATGTAAATTTTCATCTAGAAAACAATCATGGACAATGCTTAGTTTTACCAAAACGGAAATACTTTCCTTTTAGTCATACTTTTGAGTTTAATTTCCTTTTGGCAATTACTAGGGCAACTAGCTTGTTCAACTATTTGGTATTATAATTCCTCTTCTTACCACCCTTGCCTTTCGATTCAGGCTAAGAATTTGAATTAAATCATATTGATCCTAGCCTTAGCTTTTAGGATGTCTTCCGTTGTGTAGAACTCACTTATCAACTCAGATAATATAAAAAGAATTTATTTTCAAAACAATTTGAATTGATCAAATGATTCTAACAAGGACTTGTGGATCATATCCATATGAGATTAACATGTAATCTCTACATCCAAGAATTCCTATTCACTTAAAAATAAAATATTTTCATAAAATGATATAGAATTGGAACTCCTTAAGCCTTTCTTAGCACTCAATATGATTCATACCAAACATCTCATTTAGACTTAATATAAAGTCTAAGTCTAGTACTAACTCTTGCATCTCATGCTGTAGCACAATTGAGATAGAAGCCAATGAAACATATTAGCATTTCAATGGAGACTATGATCACATCATAAGCTATCTTCCATAAATGCATAATGTATAGAAAATTATGACAATGCTGAATCAAAACATATTTATGTACTTCAACTCTTTTAAGCACCATGTCCAAAATCATTTCTTAGTTAATGTGATTCAATTAAAATAGTAGTTAGAGAACAAAAATTTATGACAACTTTATTTTGAGACTATGAACATAATTACAAGGGCATTATAATTTTGCATCCATAACCATATAATATGGAACCCGAAAACCATACTTTATTAGGTGCAATGACAATCCAATCCCGCAATTAATATTCCTCGGTAGCGAGGTCATATCAATCACTATGATTAGGCAAGAACTATTCTCATTATTAATGTTATCATGGTAATTCTTACCAAACAAAAATAATTTTTCGCTCTTCCTTTAGCCTCTAAGTAATAATGACATAGCTCTATTGGGAGGTTAACATTACATTTAGTCTAGTGTACACCATTGCCTAGATTCTATGTGAGTCACCAAGTAACTCCACGGTAGCGTGGTCGTTCTCAATGTAAAAACACACTTCATCCATCATTAAGAAGTTTAACCTATAGTACCATGAATTAAACACCCTCCTTAGGGAGCAAAGCATATATGCCAAGGCGAAGTGCCTAATCACGCTACTGTAAACCGGCAATGGAGGCCGTAAGACTCAACCCTTGAATCTCTTTCCCACTAGAAATTTTAAAACTAGTGGATTGTCTTGAAATCATTGTGATCTAATCACAATTTTAACCCTACACACTAGATGTGTTTAATTGTTTAAATTCGATGTGCTCTGACTAAGTCACATCACAATAGCGTAATTACAAAGAAGTTTAATTAGGTAACCCGTGAAGTAAATACCCTCCGCATGGAATGCAAGGCTCGAGGCCAAGACAAGGTATCCATTCACATTACAATAAACTTCACAAAAGGGTTATTTCAAGCACTCCCACTCGTTATCTGGGTTTTTCTTTAAATAATTGTGATCCCATCACAACTAATAACTTTGCACTTGTTAAAGACTCTAATCTCATTAGAATCACTAACTAAAATGGAAGTCCTAAACTATTTAAGATTCCTTGAACACTAATGAATCAAAAAATTAGTTATATAGAACTCTATCATTAACTTATTTGATTAATAATTCTAATCTCATTAGAAACTATATACCTTTTAATTGAGCTTTAATCTCATTAAAACTTCTAATTAAAATAAATTAAGGACTTTCAATCATACAACAATTCCAATCTCATTAGAATGTTACTTAAAAGAGAAGGTCCAAAACTATTTAGGACTAAGAGTTCTATTTAACTAACATCTTTGATCTCATTAGATCTTTTAATTAGATAATGATTAATAAATGTCCTTAACTTTTAAGGACTATAAAATCAATCACTTTATATAGAACCATGTGTAATCTCATCACACACAACCTTGCCTTTTATCAAAGTTTAACACTTAATAAAAAAAGGCAAGTGAAAATTCAAAATTCAGTGCCTTCGATCGATCGAACCTATTTCTCGATCAATCAAAAAATGAAGAAATTCATTAGAAAGCCACTGCCTCGTTCAATTGATTCTCGATTCCTATTCGATCGATCGAAAATAATATTCGATCGAACGAGAGGAATTCTCGATCAATCGAGACAATGAAGAATTTCATCATAGAGTTTCTACCTGACTCGATCGATCCTTAATTCCTCTTCGATCAATCGAAAAGTACATTTGATCGATCAAAAGGAATTCTCGATCAATCGAAGCTCGCATAACTGAATTTTTCAAAAATTTTCAGCAACCGTTTTTTATAGTTTTTACCATTTTCCATCAAAAACACTTTTGATTTTATAAAAGAAGATTTATAGATCAAACATTAAGGTTTTCAAGATCAAGATGAAGAACCCTAATACATTAAGAACACTATAAATCATAAAAACTTAATCTCAAAAATAACATCACGCCTATATTAATATATGTAATCATGAACTGATATCACAACACTAATGGTTTATATACCCGCACACGAATCTATACATATATTCATTTAATCCAAAGATGTAAAGGCATATGAATTATGTCAAGCACACAATTCCATAAGAAAGGTTCTAGTGCTTCAGCTTTTATATGATAAAGCATAACAGTTATATTATATTTCAATAAACCTAAAAATCTCATTCACGGTATGCATCTCAAACCATGGCTTTTACGAACCAAGTTCGTACCCATATATATATATATATATGTTAGGATATATGTGATTCACTTGTTAGGAACATATGTCACTATTTTATATAATTGGCTAATCCTTTGACAAAACGTATTTTACTTGTATTTGGATAGATCTAGAATGTATTTAATACTTCAAGAAACTTTATTTCAAGATCAAGTGTTAAAGCCATGCAAGTCTGTCCAAGATTCAAGCTGAAAAGTGCAAGTTCATTAAAGCTCGACAACTAGTATCTATCGAGCTTGAAGAGCTGTTCCAGCCCAGTGGCTTGATAGCTGCTCGACAGATGGCTATCTGTCGAGGTTTATGAAAAACAGAGTTTCAATTCTGTTTTGACTCCAATCCGTGATTATATGTTTGGGCATTCTTTTCTCACAACCGACATATAAAAGGATTATTTTAAGGGTTGTCAAAGTGGACACAAGTTGCACAAGTATTGACCAAAGTTTGTTTAAGCAAATTGTGACCGGAGACAAATTTGCTCTAGTTCATCGTTCGTGTAGGAGTTGCTATGTTTGTGCGTCGTAGGGTTTTGTGACCAAGTATCTTCTGGATCTTCATCATGTAATGAACTGAAGAACTTTGCAGCTAATAACTTTCTCTAGTTGGTGATTGAAGTCGCATACTGGGATCCGCGCAGTTGGTTAGTCCCGTACTGGGAGTTGTGCATTACAAGGAGAGATTGTCACTACAGATATGTCCAATTGGGTATTAGGGTAAGGGTTCAACTGTAGGTTGGTAAAAAATACTGGGATTCATTTACTTGTAACTTCTTGTTTTGATAATAGTGAATTCTTGGGAGTGGTGACCTTAAAATCACTCGGTGGGGTTTTTACTATATTGGTTTTCTCCATTCATAAACAAATCACCGTGTCAATTTAATTTCTGTTGCACTTAGTTTAATTGGTTATTTGTTTGTGCTATCACGCGCTTTGCATGTTAATTTGATTAATTAATAAACTTGGCTAATTAATCAATTAATTAATCACAAGAAGTCAATACGTTTTTGGCCTATCAATATACATGCACCAAGCCACAATATCAAAAACTTCAATCTCTAATATCACATATATCAATCTCAACACATAGGTTTATTGAACAACAATTCTAAAACAAAATTATGCAGAAAAATTACAGTAGAATTTTGAAACACCAAGAAAACTATTTTCTTTGATTCTAAAACTCAATCACATGTTATACAAGCATGACTGCTCTGATACCAATTGTTGAAAAATCTGGTTTTGCATCTCATACAAAACACACAGTGGAAGCAACACATATCTACTTCATTCATGAGAGATAACATGTAACCTTGAATTCTAGAACAAAGAATAGAAAGCGTACCTTGATGCAGTGAAATTCAAAACCAAGGCTTAAGAATACTTCTAATCAACATCTCAATTCCACATGGTGCCTAAGAAGAGTGGTCTCTCAATCAATCTTTATGACCGTTGATTCTCAAAGAAAGTCCTTCTTTTCCTTGAAAAGAAAAACTATTTTCTTTTCTTTTCATCATACGTACATTCTAACTACCTTGGTAGTTACTTTATGTAATAACTTTTATTAAATAAAAATTGATTATCTGATTGGGTTAGCCTTTTGGGCTTTAGTTTGTGGCTTGAGATGGGACCAAAGGAAACAAATAAGACTCTAACTCCAATGGGCCTTGGATTTATCTGTCAATTCTTGACAAGTCCAAAGTTACCATTAATTATATTTAATACCACTATATAAATATAATTGCACTCTAGGCCTTATTAATAAATTATATCCCAAGACTCTAATGATATCATTTGACCCCTCCATGAAATATCCATAGTAAATAAAGTCATAAAAAACTGTCACTTTGAAAACAACTATTTAATCCCTGAGTACCCAGTAATCTTTTAGTTATTCATATTTATTGAAATCCGATTTCAATAAATATAAGCTTTAATAACTCCTTACTAAAGTGGGCACCCTGAATAACCAGTTCCCATTAAACTTATCTCAATGGGATATTTCGTGTCTCTATAAAAAGAGATTATGTATTCCATCTTGAGAATATGTATTTCCTCACATTACATGTAGTTACCCAATATACTGAGGTTTTGATCGTGAATATTAGATCTCACTCCTGATGTATCAAAGTAACCTACATTTCATGATTAGGTCACTATCCTTTCAGGATTTGAGAGTCTATGAAATTAGAAGTCGTGAGATTAATTATTCAGGTGACAGTTGTTGATTGAATAATTAATCTCACAACGGTCCAGTTTAATATGTCTTAACACTTAAGACACATCAACACATCAACTAGAAGTCTCCACTTCCATGATCAAGACAAACCATCTTAGTTGTTGTGTTATAATCTTCGCAAATGAAACACCCAATTTCATTACTGACTACGAATTACGTTTTGAGTTTACAAGGGACTTGTGATTTATATCTCCTGTGACTAAATCACATAAATCACATATAATGCATCTCAAGGACTATGATAATGTCCCATTAGTTCATTTACAAATAGCTCATATAATTAAACAATTTAATTATTTATGACATGCCAATAAATTGGATTTTAGGGCATAAACCCCAACATGTAGCACATGCCCTATACCATTGCCCAAAATTGGAGACTCTCTGGAAATCAATACCACAATCGAATCACGGTACTCTTAGGCAAAGCACAAACTTCATTGATATTGTTGGATTTATTTTTGTTGATAACAGGGACCCCAAACTTTCACCGTAGTAATCAAGGCTATTGGGAACCAAAGAAATAACCTTAGGCTTAGCAAGCAAACAATTTCCCTTGTTTAGTTGTTTCACCAAGCAAAAGAATGACAACTGGAACTCTCTTCTACTCCTATGAGTACATTAGTACTCCTAAACCGAAGATCAACCTCTTGGACACTGCTTGAGACTCCATGCTACAAGGTTAGCTTCGATAGATCCATTTTTGATGATAAATAAATGTAACACCCCAAATTCATAAATAATAAAGGTCTATTCAATATAGAAAATCCATAAAAATATTAAACAAATGCAACCAGCAATCTAAAATATCATCACAATTGTCAGGGCTCTAATTCCACCAAAGATGAAATATCCTCAAAATAATTCTCTAGTACAATATTTAATACCATAAAAAAAATAATAAAATCCTCAGTTCTATTAAATCATTTGTAACTATTGTCTTCTAAGAATCTCTACTCCAATGATCCCTCTAATATAATTATAAGGGGGAATAAAAAGGGGAGGATGGGTGAGATAACTCAATAAGTGGAATTCACTAACATTGGGATGTGTGAACGAACCTTTTTAAATAAATAATCCATACAACAAAGTTATAACTTGCAAACCATCTATATTTTAGCATCAAATATTTCATATAAAAATATCTTTAGATTGTGAGCTATCATGATACACCAACACCATCATATAAACAATTCCTTAAGTTTTTCTCATGGTCGACGTTTATGCCCCATTGATAGGGTTGTGATGTCCCCTTTTTGGGACTAGAACCCCATTTTATCCCTTTTCTTAAGGGTGGTTCCTTTGGAACCTAAAGGTGCACTCCCTTGCTAAGGAGCTCCCTTTTCAGATTCTTAATGGTATACTTCCTTGCTAAGGAGCTACCAAATATGCACTGTCCCCTTTTTTGGGATCGCACCTTGCTAAGGACTAGTTACAATATGATTGTCCCTTACTATGGACTAAATACAATACTGAGCTTTTTAATCATGACTTGCCATAGGGGTTCAAAACAAATTCAAGATGCTCACAACAAATAATCCAGTCATAATACTCAAAAAATACAAAGATTTATCCACACATACAAATTTAAATAAGTTTAGGTTGTCCCACAAGTTCTTCATTTAACAAATAGTCAACGTTTCCATACAATATGCACATCAAACATTTATAGAATATCAACATATTTATAGAATACAAACATATATCTTTGTTATAAGTATAGTTTGACAATCAAAACTATTTTTAAAAAAACTCCCAAATTAGTAAACACCACTTACCTTTCATTTGCAAAATTGAAATCAACCATTCTTGAGTCACAATAAATCAGTAGAATTAGAACCTAGCAACACCAAAAATAGGTCCATCAATACATGAATTTCTCACTTAAAAATATGATTTCATACTTAAATAGTTTTATCCTAAACAATACTGATATTTCAAAAAAATTTCATTTATATACTTACTGTCTAGTTCACTTTCAGTTTTGATCCAATTGCCCTATTTCAAATATTCTCACTATCTATTAATTGGCATGATTGTACTACAACTCTACAGAACTCTAGGATTTCATTATGTGCCTAGCCATCACATAATCTACTATTCCTTAGAAGCCAAATGTTATATTCATATTTGATCAATCTTTTCTTTTTTTTTTTTTTTTTTTTTTTTTGATAAGTAGAAAATTAATATATTTAAAAAAAATGTATCAGCCTCGTTACCAAGAAAAATATCCTAAGAAGAGGAAACCCGAAGTTAAAGGCAGAATTACCAGTATGGAATAGATGCAAGTAACATAAAACTTCTTTTTTTTGATAAACAAGTAACATAAAACTTATTCAGCAAAAAAAAAAAAAAAGTAACATAAAACTTCAATATAGTATAATGATGGATATCTGATCAATCTAATAGTAGAAGTCACATATTATATTCTTATCTAATCAATCTTAGAGCCTATAGAGGACCCTTTCATGACATATGGCTATATGCACTATGCCTAGTCTAATATAATAACAATTGATGGTGCCAAAAATCGTCAGTAAGTCGCACAGTCCTCACATGCTCTAAACAACACCTGCGAAATAGAAACAAAGAAACCTTGTAAAAAGTACCAGTGTGGTACCGGCTAAACACCCTCCAAAGGTCAAGTTAGAGAACTTTCACAGCTCTAGAGTGCTAGACCTGGGGTAAATTATGCGTACCTTGGTTTGTAAGGGCTTTGAAGTTTTTATAGTAGCATAAAGTTGACATCCGTTTCTTTGGCAGAGAGGATCTTTCCTTGTAGGGAAGATCCTCATTAATACGCCTATCTTGTGGGATCCTTTCCTTCTAAGGATCCTCTCAATTAGGGTTAGCCGTAGGGCATAAAATGTTTCCTTACATACACATTCGTGGAGGCTAAGCAAGGCCACGTTAGACCCGTTATAAGCCTCTTTCTCCTCGTCAGCTTCTTCCTATAGGCCTTTTATCCCGTCTAAGCGTTCCCGTCGTCTCACATAGATGTTGTCGGACGTTGAGATGGAGTCGTCAGCTTATGATATCATTTTTTTCGTCTTACTAAATGTACAACAAAAGCTAGCGGGTTCATTTGGGACCGTCGACCTCTTCATACATGAACGAGTTTATCCTTCTTCCAAAATTACCCTTATCAGCTACCCCCTACTCCATGGCTCCACCGGCTTTAGCTGACAAGTTATGGAGTTTAATTTGTAGTTTTTTTGTTATTTTTATTTATTCAGAAAAAGGGGTGCTCATTAATGGTTCCTTGAGCAGCTATCATTAAATGCTAGGACACAAGGCACAAGTTGGTTGGCCTCGTTTTTGAACATGAGTGTCGCATCGTTTCCCGTGTATTTTGTCCTATAAATAGTTCACCTCCTCTTCTCATTTTTCATTATTTCATCTTTTGCAAATCTTGAGAGAGAGAGGGAGAGAGCTGTCATTTCGTCATTTTTGCTGCCGTCTACTTGTTGATCCCGTCACCTCTACAGACTCATCTACTAACCTTGTAAGTCCTCTTCTCTTTTTCATTTCTTTTCTATTTCCGTTTTTCTAGTTGGTCGTTACTTCTATAGAGAGACCTGTCAACTTAGGTTCTTAGAATACCTCTGTCGCTTGTAGGTGAATAGATGTCAGGAGATAGTGAAGCGATGAGTGAGCAGTTGTCAGTCTGTGAGGGAGCGGGCTATGACGAAGTCTTCCCATCAGGTTATGGGCCTAAAGAGTGCTTATCTTGGTCGACAGAGAAGGAACCGTTTGCCCATTCTCTTATCGACAAGGAGGAAGACTATGATGGAAAGGAAGTAGAGGAAAAATAGGGAGATGAGGATGAGTACGACGAGGGTGGAAAAGAGAATGACGGGGAGTCAGAGGGAGAATATGATGAAGATAAGGATAAGAGCGACGGGGGAGCTTCTGTGGAAGGAAGTTCAGGAAGCCCAGGAAGCCCAAGGGATGGTCATACCCGTCCCTTCATTCTTTTTGCCATATGGACTGTCAACGACTTCAAGCCGACGATGACAACCAAAATTTTTAACAACTTAAGGGACCGTTACCAAACCCTTGATAACATACCAATCCATCTGCCTGGAAAGTATGAAAAGTGCTATTCTGGGAAGACTGCAAACATTGGCATGTATGATGCCATGTTCGTGGCAAGATTGAGATTGCCTATGACAGCGCTACACCGTCAATTGGCCATTTTTCTTGGTCTGTCCATCAGCCAAATCGCCCCAAATGCTTAGAGGATGTTCATAGAGGCTGAAATCCTTTGGGGTCGTCTTAGTAGGGGGAACCGTTAACTTACACTGGACGAGTTCTTTTAGTGCTACAGATCCCAACATATCTCCTCGTCTCAGGGGATATATCATTTTGCAGTGAGGAAAAAGACACTTAGGCTGGTGCTAGACATGCCCAACTCCAATAGAAATTGGAAAAGCAGATACGTTTTTGTTCAAGAACGGACTGCGTATGCCGTCGAGAAGAGTGGGTGACAATGCCTCATGCTTTTGACAACACTTGGGGTATTTTCAAGGATTCAGTTCTAGCACCATCTGTCCTTTTACTTTTTCTTTATTTATTTGTCTAAGTTTTTAACATCGTCTGCTTTTTCTCTTTCAGCTAGCGTTCGTCCACGTATAACCAATGAGCAGGAGGCTTTCATCCGTCTGGTGCTTGAGATACCCTTTGACGAGAGGAAGTGCAGGGACCTGATCACCCTTGATATATTACACGCCTATTGTAGTGGTCCTGTGCCGACGCCTGTAGCTCGTAAATTAAATACATACTCTTGTCGGTGTAAGTTTCTTTTCCTTAGCTTCTTTCTTTCCATTGTTCTTATTTCATTAGCTTATCTAACGTTTGTTTCTTACCCTTTGTAGAAATGGAGTCAGTAAGGCAAAGAGCCTTGGTAAAGGCGTTAGCTGCGGCGCGCAAGAAGGAGGGGGCCTCTTCGTCAGCTCCTAAAGGCGTCAGGAAGGGAACATCCAAATGGAAGAGCAACGGGAAGGATGACCGTCTGCTCAAGAAAGGACCAGGCGTTCCTATTGTTGAAAAATAGTCAAAGCAACCATCGCCTCCGAAGCCCAGCCATGGAGTCAATAAAGGTCCAATGACGTCGATTGGTCCCGTCATCCAGTGAACTGAACATTGTCTTCTAACACACAAGGAACATGCCATTGAGATGATTGAGTCAATTATCAAGGAAACGGACTTGGACCCTTGTGCTGAGCAGTTGACAAAGGACCTAGAGGCGTTGGGTCTTTTTGACCTAGCCAGGGTATGTTTTCCTCATACTTTTTTTTTTTCCTCTTGTTGATGGTTGTTTTTGCTTCTAGGCGTCAGTGCGCATGAAGGTACTCTAAGATAGGTGCGTCGCTGGAGAGGGAGTGATTCGTCAGCTCCGAAAGCATCAAGAAATCCAAAACAAGGAGATGGATCAATACAAGGAGGCCGTTCGCACCCTTAACAAAGAGCTAATGGCCGTCACTAAAAAACTGAAGCAAGAATCCATTCTCCGAGAGAAGGCACAAGAGGCCAAGGAGAATCTGGAGGTGGAGCTGACGACCATTTATGGGCAGGTTAAGACGGCAAGGGCTGATGCCATAACAGAGTTCAAGGCTCCCCAACCTTTCATTGATGCTTGAGTAGTCTACTATAGTGATGGGTTTGAGGACTGCTTGAAGCAGGTCAGGTCCGTCTACCCAAAGTTAGATTTATCCAAAGTCACCATGAACGACCCTTTGCCAATGACCCCTGTAGGTGGCAACACCGTCAGTGAGGAGACTGACAACTCTACTTAGTCAGAGTGGGATCCAAAAGATGACGGTGTTGTCCTTGCCCAACCTGCGGTCGAAGGGCCCGTCGCTCCCTTGGTTTCATCTGTTGAAGACCCTCCTACCCCTGACGCCCTGAACTTCGTTGCCCAGGACGCCTCAAACATTACTCAAGACGCCCAGAACCCAACTACCCAGGACGCCCTAAATGTCTAGCTTTAGTTCTTTAGTTTTTTATGTATCCATTCTTAATTCCAAATTGTAGTAAATGCCCTTGTTTTTGGGCTTTGTTGTAAACACTTTCTTTTATTTATCGTTAATATTTTACATCCGTCGCTTTTAGCATGTTTTTTGCTATGTGTTGATCTTTATTTTTTGATATGTGTATGTCCGTCCATCTTTGTGCATATATGTTAGGATGTACTTGTCCCTTAAAAGGACTTGGTAAATAACTAGGATGGACATGTCTACTTTGGTGTACTCGTCCACCTATAGACTTAATGATGAACTTGTCCACTTTGACTAAATAATGAACTCGTCCACTTATGAACTTGATAATTTCAAGGCATCCACATGGGAAGAACTCGTCCACTTGTGGACCTGATAATAAACCCGTCCACTTATGGATTTTGTAATTTCAAGGCATCCCCATGAGATAAACTCGACCACTTGTGGAACCTGTCCACTTGTGGATTTTCTAATTTCAAGATATCCCCATGGGATAAATTTGTCCACTTATGGAATTAATAATGAACTCGTCCACTTATGGACCTAATAATGAACTCGTCCACTTATGAACTTAATAATTTTAATGTATCCCCATGGGATGAACTCATCCACTTGTGGACTTGGTAATTTAAAGGGCATCCTCATGGGATGGACTCGTCCACTTGTGGACCTAATAATGAACTTGTCCATTTGTGGACTTAATAATTTTAATGTATCCCCATGGGATGAATTCGTTTACTTATGGACTTAGTAATTTAAAGGGTATCCCCATAGGATGGACTCGTCCACTTGTGGACCTAATAATGAACTCGTCCACTTGTGGACTTAATAATTTTAATGCATCCTTATGGGATGAACTAGTCCACTTGTAGACTTAGTAATTTAAATACATCCCCATGGGATGAACTCGTCAACTTTGGACTTAATCATAGATGTAGTTTCACAGAGGCACATGCATACACAGGTCGTATTTGAATAACTCCTCTTATTGTGATAAATGCGTGCACAAGTAAAAAATTGTCCTTGAAAGAATAAAAAGCTGCCTTTAGGGCTTAAAAAGTACTATAAATAGCAAAAATTAACTAGTAGCAAAAATTAACTAAAAGGAAGTAAACTGGAAATGAGGAGTGTTGTTCTTCATGCCATTATCTACTGGTAGTATCTCTTCAAATGCTCTGTGTTCCACAAGTGGTGTAGCTTTTGTCCGTTTAGTGTCTCCAGATGGTAGGTGCCTTTCCTCTGCCATGAAGTGATCTTGTAAAGTCATTCCCAATTAGGTCCTAGCTTTCCCTATGAAGGATCTCTTGTAGCGCCTGTCACCTTTCTCAAGATGAGGTCTCCAACTTGGAAGTCTCTATGTCTAACTCTGGAGTTGTAGTGTTTGGCCATGAGATCCTGGTATCATGCTAGCCTTTGTCTAGTTGTTGCCCTGATCTCGTCTACTAAGTCCAGCTATAGGCGTAAGGCTTTGTCATTCCTACTCTCATCATGGTTGCTCACTTTGTAGCTTGTGAGTTCAACCTCAGTTAGGATGACTGCCTTGCTTCTGTATGCTAGTCGAAACGGCATCTCTCCTATAGGCGTTCTGGCTGTTGTTCTGTATGCTTATAGTATGCTTGGCAATTCTTCTAGCCATATACCCTTTGCTGCCTTGAGCCGAGTCTTGATGATTTTGAGCAAGGATAGGTTCGTGACCTCAACTTGTCCGTTGGCCTGAGGGTGGGTGGGCAAGGAGTAGTGGTTCCTGATTCCCAGTTGCGAGCAAAAATATCTGAACGAGTCATTGTCGAACTGTTTCCCGTTGTCTGAGACCAAGACTCTAAAGATCCCGTATTTGTGGATGATGTTCCTTCAGATGAAGCTTCGTACGTTCTTTTCTGTGATGGTGGCAAGGGTTTCAGCTTCCACCCATTTTGTGAAGTAATCTATGCCGACCACTAGGAATTTTAGCTGTCTTATTGCTATTGGGAATGGGCCCATGATGTCCAACCCCCATTGAGCAAAAGGCCACAGAGCTGTCATTAGAGTGAGCTCTTCTGTCAGCTGTTTGATGATGTGGCCGAACCTCTGACATTTGTCGTAGGCTTTGACATAAGCTTAGGCATCCTTCTGCATGGTGAGCCAATAGCATCCAACCCGAATTAGTTTGTGCACCAACGATCGCAACCCTAAGTAGTTCCCACAGATCCCTTCATGGACTTCTCTCATGATATAGTTCACTTATTTGAGGCTTAAGCACCTTAGGTACAGGCGGGAGAAGCCTCTTTTTTACAAAACATCATTTATCAAAACGAATCGTACGGCTTGGACCTTCAGCTTTCTTGCAGCTTCCTTACCCTCGGTAGTGTTTCGTTTTTCAAATAAGAAATTATTGGTGTAGTCCAGTTGCTTTTTGAGTCTATTTCCTTCACATTGACGTCATCTATCAAAGGTGAGAGCTGAACAAAAGAAAGTACCTTACTGGAGATAAGCATGTGTTCCGCTGAGGCAGCTTTGGCAAGGCGGTCAGCCTGCTCGTTTTCTTCTTTGGGGACTTGGACGAACTTGGCTTGAAGCTCGCCTACCCGTCTCCTCACCTACTCCAGGTACTTCTTCATCCTTTCCCCTTTGCACTTGAAATCACCATTCACTTGACTGGCGACCACTTGGGAGTCATAATACACAATCACACTTGTTGCCCCCGTGGCTTTAGCAAGATCCAATCTTATTACTAAAACTTCGTACTTTGCTTTATTGTTTGTTGCAGGGAAGTCGAGATGAACCATGCATTCGATCTCGTCCCCTTCTAGGGAATGGAATACTACACCAACTCCTCCAGCCTGCTTGTTAGACGACCCGTTCGTGTGGATGCTCCACTGAGGATGTTCTTCTGCCCCCTGGCCTTCCATATTGGTGAACTCTGCAATGAAGTCGGCGACTACTTGTCCCTTTATGGCAGTACATGGGCAGTATTGCATGTCAAATTCACTCAATTCTATTGCCCATAGCGCCATCCGTCTGGCGGCTTCAGGATTACTCATTGCTCACTGTAGAGGCTTGTCAGTCAGGATGACCACAGTGTGGGCCTGGAAGTATGGCTTGAGCTTACGAGTTGCGGTAACTAAAGCGAATGCGAGCTTCTCCATCAGTGGGTACCTTTCCTTCGCACCTCGGAGTACTCGGCTAGTTTAGTATACGAGCTTTGCACCCTGTCCTATTCTCTCACTAAGGTCGTGCTAACGGCAGCCGGGGATACAGCCAAGTAGAGGAATAGTTCTTCCCCTAGTTTGGAGGGACTTAGCAATTGTGGGAAAGAAAGGTAGGCCTTCAAATCTTCAAATCTTCAAATGCTTGTTGACACTCAGTCGTCCACTCAAAAGACTTCTTTAGCGTGCTAAAGATAGGTAGACACTTATTCGTTGCCCTTGATACGAATCTATTGAGTGTGGCTACTTTGCCGTTGCAGCTTTATACATCTTTCACATTCCTTGGTGGTGCCATCTCCATTATGGCCCAAATCTTGTCTAGGTTGAATTCGAGACCTCTCTGAGACATCATGAACCCCAGGAACTTTCCAGCCATCACCCCGAATGCATACTTGCTTAGATTGAGTTTCATGTTGTAAAAGCGTAGTGTGTCGAAGGTCTCCTTGAGATCGTCCAAATGGTCATCCTTCCTTCAGTTTTCACTAGCATGTCGTTAACATAGACTTGGACATTTCTTCCGATTTGATTTGCAAACATATCATTCATGAGCCTCTGATATAGTTGCGCCCGCGTTCTTGAGGCCCGAACGACATTACTTTGTAGTAAAAGAGGCCTTGGCTGTTGACGAACAAAGTCTTCTCCTGATCAGTTTCGTCCAATTTTATCTGGTTGTAACCAGAAAAAGCATCCATGAAGCTCCGCAACTGGTGTCGGGCTGTAAAGTCTACTAAGACATCAACCCGCAAGAAAGGGTAGTTATCCTTAGGGCACGCCTTATTCAAGTCTATAAAGTCTACGCACATCCTCCACTTTCCGTTGACTTTCTGGACCATCACCACGTTGGCCAGCCAGTTGGGGTAGTAAACTTCTCTAATGAAGTCTGCATCTTGCAACTTGTGGACTTCTTCCACTATGGCTCGGTCTCGTTCTTGGGCTAACACTCACTTCTTCTGATGGATAGGGGGAAAAATGGGCGACACATTCAACCTATGCACCATGACTAGAGGGTCGATCCTGGGCATATCTTCATTCTAAGCAAAGACGTCCTATTTTTCTCTTAGCAATGACATGAGCGCTTAACGGACTGGCGGACTGGCGAGGGTGCCGATCCTAGTCATTCGCTCAGGCCTAGAGTTATCGAGAAGTATCTCCTCCAATCTTTCAACGGGCTCTGTGACTGCCCTCTGTTCTTCAATGTTCATGGTTTGCAAGTGGTCGTCTATCTCTAGCATTGCTATGTAGCACTCTCGTGCTACCAATTGGTCTCTATGTACCTCTCCTACTCCATACACGGTGGGGAATTTGATCATCAGATAGTAGGTCGAAGTCACGGCCTTCCACGAGTTGAGAGTAGGTCGACCTAGGATGGAATTGTAAGCAGATGAGCAGTTGACAACAAGGAATGTAACATTCTTAGTGATCTGCTAAAGGTAATCACCAATTGTTACAGGCAATGTGACCACGCCGAGGGGTAATACTCTTGTTCCTCCGAACCCAACGAGCGAGGCGTTGGTCAGAACCAACTGTTCTCTCTCAATTCTCATCTGCTAGAATGCCAGGTAGTAGAGGATGTCAGCAGAGCTCCTGTTGTCAACTAAGACTCGATGAGTGTTGTAGTCCCCTACTCGTAAGCTAACAATGAGTGCATTGTCGTGTGGGTGGTGGAGATTTCGAGCATCTTCCTCCGAGAATCCAATTATAGGGTTATAGACGTTCTGAACCATCCTGAGGTAAGTTTTATGGGCTTTTTTAGATGAGCCAGAATTTACAGTGCCTCCTACAATCATTCTTATATTCCCTATGGGGGGCCTGGGGCGCTCGTTGTCCCTGTAGTTTCCCTTGTCTAATAAGGGCTTTAATTCGCTGTTTTAGGTCATAGCATTCGGACATGTCGTGACCGTGGTCCCGATGAAAGCGGCAGTATTTGTCTTAAGACCTCTTGCTAGGATCTCCCTTTAACTTGCCAGGCTGTGTCGTCCTTTATCTGCATCAACATCTGGTCAATCAAGGCAGTCAGCAAGGTGAAGTTGGTGAACCTTCCAGTGGGGGGTTTGGAGCGCCTGTCCTCTAGTCGATCTCCAATTCTAGCCATCTTCCATCCCCTTTCCTGCTAGGTATCTTCTTGCCTTTCCCTCTTCTTGGGCTTCTCTTCTTAGGCTAGTAGCGCGTCTTCCACGTTGATGTACTTGATAACCCTATAAAGTACTTCTGACATGGTTTTTAGATCGTTTTTGTATAAGGAAAATAGAAACTTCCCTTTCCGTAACCCATTGGTAAATGCTGCCACTAGTATCTTATCGTTAGCTTCATCAATCGAAAGGGTCTCCTTGTTAAAGCGAGTTATGTAAGACCTCAACATCTCATTCTCCCGTTGTTTGATGTTTATCAGGTATGCAATGGACTTCTTATACCTGTGCCCCCTAATAAAATGCGAGGCGAATTATGCGCTAAACTCCTTGAAGGTGCTGATGGAGTTTGGCATCAACCTGCTGAACCACACCCTTGCGGGACCCTTCAACGTAGTTGGAAAGGCTCAGCACATGATCTCATCTGCCACACCTTGTAAGTGCATCAAGGTTTTGAAAGACTCCAAGTGATTTAAGGGATCCTTAGATCCATCGTAGGCCTCTACTTGTGGCATTCAGAACTTCGGTGGAAGAGGAAATGAAGTGACGGATGCAATGAAGGGTGAATCCGTCCGATGGACCAATTCGTCGAGGTCATTAGACACCCATCCCTTAAGGGTGTTCATCATGAAATCCATTCGTTCCTTTATCATATGTATATCCGCGACCACGTATGATGGAGCTGTATCTGTAATGAATGGATGGCTTGTATCCTGTCGCTCTTGTCTGCCTAGGGTGTTACTGCCCTCTGGCCCTTCTTGGTCCCTTCTCTCAGTGCTGGTACCTTCTTGGTCCTCCTTTTGAGTGTTAAGCTCTGCGTTCTTTTGGCGCAGTTGCTCTTCTAGGTCATGGTTTTGTTTGGTGAGGCGTTCACAGCTACGATGAAAGTCTGAACCTGTCTCTCGAGGGCAGTGGTATGTGGTTCATCTCCTTGATTATTGTTGGTGGTCATCATCAAGCGAGTAAGTACATGCAACTCTTTGTTTGGGAAGCGGTAGTATGGCTTACAAGCTCTTCCCCATAGACGGTGCCAACTGATGATGCCAAAAATCGTCAGTAAGTCGCACAGTCCTCACATGCTCTAAACAACACCTGCGAAATAGAAACAAAGAAGACCTTGTAAAAAGTACCAGTGTGGTATCAGCTAAATACCCTCCAAAGGTCAAGTTAGAGAACTTTCACAGCTCTAGAGTGCTAGACCTGGGGTAAATTATGCGTACCTTGGTTTGTAAGGGCTTTGGAGTTTTTATAGTAGCATAAAGTTGACATCCGTTTCTTTGGCAGAGAGGATCTTTCCTTGTAGGGAAGATCCTCATTAATACGCCTATCTTGTGGGATCCTTTCCTTCTAAGGATCCTCTAAATTAGGGTTAACCGTAAGGCATAAGATGTTTCCTTACATACACATTCATGGAGACTAAGCAAGGCCACGCTAGACCTATCATAAGCCTCTTTCTCCTCGTCAGCCTCTTATCCCGTCTAGGCATTCCCGTCATCTCACACAAATGTCGTCAGACATTGAGATGGAGTCGTCAGCTTATGATATCATTGTTTTTGTCTTACTGAATGTACAACAAAAGCTAGTGGGTTCATTTGGGACCGTCGGCCTCCTCATACATGAACGAGTTTATCCTTCTTCCAAAATTACCCTTATCAACAATCATAGGACACCTTTTCCATTAATATAATGATTGGTTGAGATTCATGATACCAACGCCTATTCTTCTATTAGGTAACAAAATAATAGACACGCAACCCCATGTCTTTGTATAAGCGTGGGGACAAAATACTAGACCTGGAAAAATTCCCACTTTCTAAATATTCCAACTTTCTAAAATTACAGCAAGGCAAAACCATACTTGCAATTCCCACGAATAGCCGCAAAGAAGAAAAATATGCTCAATCATGTGTTGCTACTAAAAAAAAGAGGTTAGGGTTTTTAAAACTTATCAAGGCCCATATCTTTACTTATGCCATCTTTCTTGGGCCTCTTATTCCATAATAATTATCTTACTTAAAAATCTTAGGCCCAAATCAATTAAATCCATTTAATTGTGGGTCTCCCTTTTAATTTATGTATAAGAAATAAATTAGTAATAAAATTATGGGGTGTTACAACAACAGTGCGGGTTTGGGAATTGTAATACGAAACACTGATGGGCTAGTTGTGGTTTCTTTATCGCAAGTAATACCTTCACCTCCCACAATCATAGAGGTGGAGACTTTGGCGGTAAGACGGGGCCCTTGAACTCATCCTAGAATTGGGGTTTAACAACATTGTCGTAGAGGTGATTCTGAGATCTTAATTAACGTCCTAAAGAGTGGCAGCAGATCGTTGGCTCATTACAGGCACATTATCTCCAATATCCACTTCCTTGCCTTGCATTTTTCAGCTTTCAATTTATCTCATATTCGTAGACATTGTAATAAGGTTGCTTATTCACTAGCAAGAAGAGCAATTCTTTCCCCTCCCTTATCAATCTGGATGGAAGATGTACCACCAAATAATATTACTCTTGTATTGTAGACTGATTTGAACAGCATCCCATAATAATAGGCATTGTCATTTTTCTTAAAAAAAAAAAAAAAAAAAATGAGAGAGAGAGATCACAAATGGTTGGTTTGAAATTTGGTAAACATCTCTTTTTCTTTTTGAGTAGAGAATTGGTAAACATCTTATTGTTGAATCTTAGAGAAGTTTCTTCTACGTCTAGTTGTCTCAATAGTTTTGTTTTTCTTCCCTTTGTGGATGTAGAAAGCGCAAAGAAACTTCAAAGATAACAGATTTTTTGGCACGTTCAATCTGTTTTTTTTTTTTTTTTTTTTTTTTTTTTTTTTTTCCTAAGTGCTTTTCATTGGGTTGCGCATAATATTGGTGCAAGTTTTGGCATGGCCAAGGCTCATCTTTCCCCGACTATATATATGTTTGTATATTTGTTGACAACGTCTCAATAAGAAGTGCAAAATTTGATATATTTCTTGTATTTATTTTCTGAATATATATGTATATATATATGTGCAAAATTTAATATATTTCTTGTATTTATTTTCTGAATATATATACACACACATATATTGAAATAATTACAATTTGTTGCTGCTAACCTTGCAATTCGAACATTTTTTCCCTAAATCTCTAAGTACTTTATGTTTAGAAAGTTGCCAATATCCTTCTTCTTGATCATGCTTTTAGGAGGTGAAAGGTTGAAAGTTTTTGGATTTGTGGTGGAGTCAAACTAAGTAAGGGATAAAGTGTAATTCACCCTTTAATATATTATTAGCATAAAATTAATAAATAATAAATTATTATTATTTTATTGATTAACTCAAATTATCGAAAAAATTAATAAATTCAAAATTGACCATTCAATTAATTATTCCAAATTGTCTTTGGTCCACATCAAGATGTGATTTAGAATAGGAAAAAGTTTTTTTCTAAACTAATTTAGAGAAAAACTCTCTAAACTTTTCCTATATCTTTTTATTGGATATGAATTTTGAAAATCTAATCGTTAGGTTGCATGTTTTTATTATATCATTCATGTTTTCAAAATTTTAAGAAGATCAAAGATAATACCTATGTCATCAATCAAATAATTAATTTTTAAATTTTTGTGGTATAAAATTATGCATAAAAAATTAATTTATTGATTGAATAGTAAATATCATTTGATTTAAAAGAAATTTGATAGTTTGGAAAGAAACCCTTCAAACTCATCCTATATATTTTTATTGGGTGTGAATTTTGAAAATCTAATTGTTGGATTATATATTTTTTATATTTTTAACTTCCAAACTAGTTTTAAGAGAAATTTTCTAAATTTCTTTGATATATTTTCATTGGATGTGAATTTTTAAGGTCTAATCGTTGGATTGCATGATTTTATTATATCCTCCACGTTTGCAAAATTTCAAAAAGATCAAAGTTAATTCCTATGTCATAAATCAAACGTTTAAATTTCAAAATTTTGTAGTATAAAATTATGTATAAAAAATTAAATTATTGATCGAATAGTAAATAACATCCGATTTGAACAAAATTTGACATACGTGTTAAAAACATATAGAACATGCAATCCAACAATTATATTTTCAAAATTCATACTGAATAAAAAGATATAAGATGAGTTTGAAGGGTTTTTTCTCCAACCTAATTTGGATAGAAACCTTTTCCAATGATCCAAATATAGAAGTATAATACCTATTTTTTAAATGTGGGAATTGTAACACTTGTTAACGAATTATAGCATCTTTCAATAGGACTTGCAATCCTTATTTTTAAAACATTTCCCTTTTTTTGAATGTAGGACTTCCGTATTTTTTAATTATTTATATTTTATTTGTTGTGAAGTCATCACTCATCACAGTCCAACCTCTAGTTGAATATTTTTTCAACCTTAAAACTTTGAACTTTTGTGTTTTACAATTCTTTTAACGATTTAGTTTTTCAAATACTATCTGATGCCACCGGGGAGATAACACTTGGAAGACGTCAAGTGATATATTTCTATAATACGTTGAGACACCGCTTAATTGAAAAGTTTAAATGTAAGGGTCTGCACTCAATTATATTATACTAGCATGTAGTCCGTGCTTACTCACAGAAATATTAACAATTGTGATGATAAGATGTTTATCTTAGTAGATTCAATTTCCACATTGAGCATTATGAATGGAAGTAACTTAACACCAACATTTAAAAATCAAATTGGACACATAGCACAAAATTAAACTACAATTAGAAATCAATTTGATTCAATTTGAATTTTAAAATTGAACTTCAACTTAATATAATATATATGATTATATTTTTGTCACTTTTAACAAATTAACAAAATCTTAATCCAGACACACTAAAAACTATTAAAAAATAAGAACTAATCATTGAGCTTGGAATCTTCTTGGAGGCGCCAATGAAGCGCTAATGTATGAGAGTGTGAAGTAAGGAAGAGTGGGATTGAACATTGTGTTTGAACCCGGCCTTACTCTAAAAAATCCGTAAGGAGGAGGAGAGGGCAGTGTGTGGATCTAGTTGGTAGAGGTTGAGAGAGGAGGAGACATGGGATGAAGATATGGAATTAGGAGGAGATGATGTTTTACTTTTATAGTCTTTCTCGTTGGACTCCTTGGTTCTGGTTGTGGGATTAGAAGAGCTCCAGACTCTATTGAGATCACCCATAAAAGTGTGCAGGTGAGATGTTCTTGCTTAGGCCAATGAGTATTATTATTGTGGTTTTCTTGGCTTCCGTATTAAATGTTAATGCATCATTTATTTGGGCACAAAAATTAGAAAATTTAGATAAGATACATGACACAAAATTGGAGTCCAATTTATAATCTCCATGAAAATATGCAGGTAAGATGTTTTTGCTGAGGCCAATGAGCATTATTATTGTGGTTTTATTGGTTATGTGTTAAATGTTAGTGCATCATTTATTTGGGCACAAAAATTAGAAAATTTAGATAAGATACATGACACAAAATTGAAGTCAAATTTATAATCTAATTAAATTTTTTTTTTGAGTTTTGGTTAGGACAAGTGGCGCAAAATTGAGAATCCAATTGAAATCTAATTGGATTTTCTCTCTGCTTCACCTATTATTATATATATAGATTAATATTTCTCAATTTCTTTACTTTTCTTCCATGTGAAACTTCTACTACCTACACACATATACCCAAAAAGTTATCAAAAGACTAAAATTTCAACTAGTTTTATGATAAGGTTAGATTGTAGAGATCAAAATTTAAAAAACAAGGGTGAGAGTTTATGAAAGTGGAGGTATAGACGCAACTAGGGCATGTTTGGTATCATTATTTAAACAATAGTTTTCATTATTTAAACAACAGTACACATATTTTTACAACTTTTTTTCACCCACATGTATTTCCACAAAACTTAAAAACGTTACTAAAATTCTCTTATCAAATAGGCCCTAAGAATTTCATCTTTATGGTCTTATGAGGGTAAGGGCTAAAGTTTGAACATAAAAAATCTTCAATTAAGAATAAGAAATATACGAAGATTCAAAACTAAATTTCTACATGAAATCAAACTAGCACCTATCCAAATCCAATACTAACAAAATATAAACAAAAAAAAGACGCAAAATAATTGTTTATTATTTTATTTTATTTTATGGGAATTGATACACTTGTGTAATTCGAACTTTCAAAACAAATCTAATCTACATATTTGGATCTCATGTAAATCTGTGCATATATAAAATACAGCATTTGGCTCCCAAAAAAATTAACGGGAAGCAAATTACCATTGCATCTGTATCAATTATTTGCAAATCTTATAAGTGTTGCTCACAAAAGAAAAGTTTAGGATAAAACGGGCATGTATTATTATTATTAAGAAAAACTTGAAGTTCACTGGAAGTATGGGCAAGGCTTTCAAAAAAAGAAGAAGTATGGGCAAGCACTGTAAGCCCAAGCCCATATGATAAAATACAAAACAAAACACTGTGCAAAATTAAAATTGGGCTTTGAAGTGGGTGGGTTGGGCCCATGGTGAACATGTATGTTAGCGTGGTAGCCATCCGATCTGATCGAAAAAGAACCCTAATAAAATGGAATGTCCCAAAACATTACACTTTACCACCCTAAGAAATTACACTTTACCACCCTAAACTATGCACTAGATTACACTTTGCATCCTAAACTATCCTACTACACACTTTGCACCCTAAACTATCACACTAATCACGCTTTGCACCTTGGTGTTATTTTTGCTGTTATATTTAACAGAATCTTGCTGCTTGTGACAAGCACATGCTTCTTGTTTAGGTGAAATAAATTTAAAAGACTGAAACACCCTTCCCCCAAACCAATTAAAAAAAACCCAAAGTTTTCCACATCTTCCTCTATCTCACGTGGGGCCATCCTCTTCCCCACATTCCGCGCAACTTCATTTGCTTTGTCTCTTTAAAAAAAAAAACACAAAAATCCGAGTTTCTCTCTTATCTTCCTTGGCCATTGACAAAGTTCAAATCTTCTATTACAGGTTAGCAAAATTTAAATGCACAAATGTGATCTTGAGAAACACAGAGTTCAAAATGCACAGATGTAATTCTTGACTGATTTTTTTTTTCTTTTTATCGTTCTCTCCTTAGAACGATTTTGATGATTATTTTTGATAAATTCATCAGATTCTTAATAACCACCCCGAAAAGAAGAAAAAAAAAATCCTAAAATCGGTGCCACTGAGTGCTCAAATACATTAGATCCCGTACAAAACACTGATCTTGCTGCGAGTTTTTTTGTATCAAAACAAACCAAATTATTGATAAGGTGAAAAAGGGACAATATATATATATATATATATATATATATGAAATTCGTTAACGACATGGAAACAAATTTGGTTACATTTCTCAAGGGGAAGGGCATGGAAACAAATTTGGGTGCTTCGTAATTATGCGAAGAATTATCTGTTAAATTTCTTTAGGGAGTAGAGTGGGTATGCAATTGCAAACAAATCTGCCTGCTCCGTAATAAGGGACTTTGTGACTCCCTACTCTGAGATTTTGTGTTATTTTAGAGAGAGGGAGAGTGCAGATGAACCGGTGGGAAACCAAACAAATAAGAAAAAATTTGGGTTTTGTTTTAATTGAGTTTGAGGAAGGGTGTTTCAATCTTTTAACTTTGTTCCACCTAAGTAAGAAGCATGCATGTGCTTGTCACATGTAGCAAGATTCTGTTAAATATAACAACAAAAATAACACTAGGGTGCAAAGCGTGATAAGTGTGATAATTTAGGGTGCAAAGTATGCAATCGGATAGTTTAGGGTGCAAAGTGTAATCTAGTGTATAGTTTAGGGTGGTAAAATGTAATTTTCCCCATGTATGTTAGCGTGGTAGCCATCCGATCTGATCGAAAAAGAACCCTAATAAAATGGAATGTCCCAAAACCCTAGCAGCCTCCTCCAGTTTTAGAAAGAAAAACTAGTCATAGTTGTGGAAGCGGAAGAGAGAAAATGGTGTCGGGTTCAAGGATCTGCACAAAGAGGGTGGTGGTAGACTATCATCGAGCTTCTGAACGGTCAGAAAGTGGTGGTGGTTAGATGTATCTCAGGAGGACTTGTTCGCTAGAAAATGAAATACATGAGATTCCTCTGTAAGCGCATGAACATTGAACACTAAGCCTTCTCATGGTCCCATCCATTTCCGCGCTCCTGCTAAGATGACATTGTAAAGAGGTGGTTTGCTTTGTCTTTTAATGTGTTCTGTTGCTTTACATTTCCAATTCATGGTGGCACTGTTGTAGGTGCTTTGTTTTTTATTTTGGAAATTGTGATTAATCAAACGAGGATTTCTCCTGTTGTTTAAGTCATCTCCAGTTTGAACTATATGTTTTTCTGGGTTCAGTCAATTTCTTATGACTATTCTTATAATGGTTGTTGATTCCCCAATTAAATGTCGATGCTGAGTAACTTATCGGATAATGTTTAGAAATATTAAGCAATATTTTAATCTCTTCTTGCTGTATTCGTGCTGGCATTTGTGTAATTGTCTATTTTGCTATTTGGATATATGTTTCACTTGTCTGAAAGTTAGACTATGAAGAACTTGCCAGGGTTAACATTGTCTGCATATTATGTAGTCATTATTATTGTAACCCTCGTGTTCTCAGTGTTCCTATTCTATGCTTTCTCTTCCGCATCCACTCTAGCATACACAACATGGTATAACACATCTCGTTGCTAATATTTAACAATTATTAAGTGATTGTTCTTCTTTGACTAATTAATGGTTGTGTGACTGCTTTCTAATGCTTGTGAATCTCTTTGCTCCTGCATGAGCTTGAGAGGAAGAGAAAGGAGAGAGCTCAGGTTGCATATGAGAGGAAGAAGCAGTTGACAAAATTGAGGGTTAAAGCTGAGAAGACTGCTGAGGAGAAGCTTGGCCCCCAGCTTGAAGTTAATTGCACCTATCAAGTATTAAGCATTGAAACGCGCTTATTTATATTGAAAAAACAATGGGACAGCTGAGTTGCAGTTAAATTTCTTTAGCATTTTGTTACAATGTTTCTGTCCGTTTGTGCAGGGTACATCTGCCTTGCTGCAATTTTTCAAGTAGAAGAAGATGTCATGTTATAAATTGTTATCTGACGACTTGGGTTTTCAAATTAGCTATGTTTTTGCGTCATTTTTTACTTAATTTGTGAAGTCATTTGTATTTTTTGTTCGTGTGGATTGGATGATAATATTTTCATGTTATATCTAGAATGTTTACTTTTAGGGTGTGTTTGGAATGAAGTGATTGTTGTTGTGGGGGTGATTATTGGAAGGGGCTGGGGCTGGGGATAGAGATGAGGTGCCAAGGAGAGCCTGTTTTTTTTTTCGATGGGAGAGAGCCTGATTTTTTGGTAATTAATTTTCACCTTAACCAATTTTCCAGTGTAACTAATACGCGATGATATATTTGTAACTATCAGGTCATTTTTTGGTTTGTTTTACGAGAGGGAAAGCTTATGTGAACTATTGTTATTTTTACCCTTACTACCAACTAAATGTTTTAATTTTGAACTACATGTTTTGAATTTTTCCCAATTTTGGCTTGTTTTCTATTGAGCCTTTTAACTATAATTTGTTTTTAATCAAGTTTCGATCAATCTCATCACTGGTTTTAGACTCGTGGAGTTTGTAAAGTGAAGTTGTTTTGGTGGATTTAAGGGGTGTATATTGGAAGGACTACCTTGAAAACAAATTAAATTTAATATATTGAAAGACTAATAACTTGGAAACAAATGAAGTTAAAAGATTTGAAGAAGAAATTGAAGCTAAAAGATTGAAAAGGAAAAATTTGCTTATATAAAGTGCTTCATTTGTAATTTATTTTTTTAATCTTTTATGAACAGGTTAAGTTAGGGTACATAAAAAGCGCATAAAGATTGGAAAGAGACTACCTTGAAAACT
The DNA here is from genome assembly GCF_001633185.2 of Quercus lobata. Taxonomy (NCBI): domain Eukaryota; kingdom Viridiplantae; phylum Streptophyta; class Magnoliopsida; order Fagales; family Fagaceae; genus Quercus; species Quercus lobata. The sequence continues at coordinate 24,375,828 of NC_044909.1, forward strand.
AATGGAGGTGAAAAGATTGGAAGAAGAAATGGAAATTAAAAGATTGGAATGGAAAAAATGGAACTTAAATGCTAAGTTATGTAAAAAAGTGTTTCATTTGTAAATTAATATATATGTTTTGTTTTATGAACAAGTTGGAGTCTTATGAACATGGTACATAAAAAGCGCATAAAGCTTGATGCTAAAGAATCACACCCAATAATGATTGTAGAAAAAACATTAAAGAGTGTGTTTGGGTTACCCACACAACAGTCCCAAAGGTTTTTTCTGAAATTGCAATACACCCAATACATTTAGGGTGTATTGTAGTATCGTTTTCTGAAATTGGAGAGTAATGGAAATGATAGAGGTTTTTTTTTTTTTTTTTTTGAGAAGGGAAAATAATAGAGGTTGATTCTTGACTTTTCAATAAAGATAAAGCTTCAAGTTTTAAATCAGATTGTAAGTTGTTGGTGCAAACACAATAATAATGCAAATAACACAAAAATAAACTGAATAATACTTTTGAATATTATTGATGTAAAGAAAGGAAATACACAACACTATTTAATAAAAATGGAGTATTAATTCGGGGAGGATCCAAGTGGCTGATTCATTTCCAATTTTGATACCTCCACTCTTCACCTCCCCTTTGCGCACGTATTTAGCCCAATATCTGAGACAATTCATGTTAGCCCATTAATCACCACAATTAAAAAAAATAAAATAGTCTCTCTCCTTTTCAATGTGGGATTAAACATTTTCACAACTCCTCATCTTCCATATTCACTCCCACATCTTTACATTTATATTGTAACATTTATTCATTTTAATTATTTAATATTAAAATGTCCCAACATAAGTCATGGATTAAAATACTTGAAATCAGATTGTAATCCATGGATTTAGAATAACTAGTGAGAACTATGCATAGAACTTTGGAGTTTGAGAGAGAGAGAGAGAGAGAGAGAGAGAGAGAGAGAGAGAGAGAGAGAGAGAGATAATGTAATAAGATTTTATTCTGCAAAGACTTTGGTATAATTTTATGATTTTCTTTTATTCTATATTTTCTAGTGTTAATATTTGTGAATTTTTTAGTTTGAATTATATTAGGTGGCTTGTTTTTAAAACTTGTTGATATCCAAAAAATCACAACAAAAAGCCCAACTCAGGGAACTAGACCATGGGCTTTATGTGAATACAAATGACCAATTATTCTATAAAGACACTCTTGTAAAAAAGGCGGAAGAACCATGAAAAATGGGGTAAAAGCCTATTAGAAAATAATGAGAGAAAATGGCCTTGAATAACTAATAAGGTGCAAATGACCTAAGAAAATGGTCATCAAAAAGGGTCCTCGGAAAGTCTAGCAAAAATTGGGCAAGACCAAAGGAGCCCACTAAGGAACCAACCACCATGATCGAGTTCCTTAGTAAGAGAAGAATGAAGGAGATGCATTGTACTCCAAAAGGTATTGAAACTTTGGAATTGAAATTGACTAATCTATAGGAAAAGATTCAAGGGACCTCGATCAGAGGGAGAAAGTAAAAGAAGAAAGACGGTTGGGAGGCTTTTGGAGTTCACCCATCTTAAAAAAAAAATATATATATATATATATATATATTTACACTACTTTCAAGAAAAAGAGCCAATAAGAGAAGTTGTTATCAGCCTAAGAAACCTTTGAAATGTGTCTTTCTCAACCTTGAAGAATGGATAATTTCCTCATTGAACTCAAATGGCATCTGATTTACAGCTTTCTATAAAGAGAAAATAATTAAAATACTTTTGGATGTGGGTTCCTAGAAAAACAAAACAAGAGTGGAAAGAGGAAAAAAAAGACCCACAAGGCTCCTTCAGATTCATGGCAGGAAGCCATGGTTGATCCAGCAGACTACACCGTTTCGAAGAATCAAACCATACCCACTATAAAAGAACATCAAAGCAAAGAGAAAGATGAGGAAAAACACTGAGCATTTAAGATCTGCACAATATCAAGAAAAATAAACAAAAAACACTAGCCTAGGTCAAGGACCTTAGGAAAAAATATTGTGTGAATAGAAATTTCAACTTGTAGAAATACTTGGGAGCTCCACACTAATCTAAGGTCCAAGATCTCACAAGTTTTGTAGAGTCTCAAGGACCTACTTAAGTTTGTGAAGTTTGTGATTTATAAGCTTTGTGGACTTTTTATCTAGACTTTCTACGAAAAAGAAGCATTGTAGAAAGGAAAACCTATACTTATAGAACTTGTATTTTTGAAAACCACATTGATCTAGGCTTCCAAGTCTCACAAGTCTTATGGATCCTAAAGGGTCTATTGAAGTTTGTGGAACTTGGGATTTAAAGGTCTTGTGGTTCTAGGAACCAATATTTTGGGTTTCACAAATAATAATAAAATCCATTAAACTATTTTTTTTTCTCTCTCTAACTCTTTTAGTTCCTTCACATACATATAATTATTTTTCCCTCTTGGATTTTTTGACTTGTGTTTGTGCACAGGTTGGTTTTGAGAAACAGATTTATCCTCCGCAGTGAAACCAAACCCAGCTCATCCATAACTCTATTATGGCCTTGAATAGCCCAAGCCTTAAAACTAGAGCATAGGCTTGACTAATGACAAAAAATCGGCCTTCAACATTTGGCGACTCCGCTGGGGAGTTAGGATGCCATACCATGTTGAAGTTAAGCAAGCAAACTTGGGGGCTAGTGATTCTTTTTGTGTATGTGCAAATCATGAAGAGGAAGGAAAGTCCCTCCATGGAGTGTTCAATATCAGTACTCAAGAAGTAGAATGAAAGTTCCTCCACAAAGTAACAGAATCCAATAAGCAAATTGCGATTTCATCCAAATAAAGTGCCACAGCAGAACTCAATATGGAATTCTGGGGGACTTCCCAAGTGCAGCAGAATATCCCAATAGCCCCACAGTAGAACAATATTACAAAAATAGCCCTCAATGAAACACAAGATAAGTTCTATGAATTATTATTTTCTCCATTTTATTTTGTAAACATAATGAATCATTACCTACTTTAATTTTATTTTTATTTTTAAATGAAAATATGATTCTATCATATCCAAACTCTCATGATATTGTTTCATTGCTTAAAAAAAATTAAGCATATCAAAGAAACTTGATGAAATGAAAAATGTACAAACCACATAGCAAAGCAATTGCCTCACGTACTGGGCTAAGGAATTTTGTTGTAATTTAGTAATAACACCATATGGTGTAGGTTAGCAAAGGTGGAGTTGTTTGAGGTTCCACCAAAAAGTGAAGTAGTTCCTTGAAAGCAGCAAATGTGGAATAGTTCCCCAGTTCCAGGAAAGTGGAGTAGTTCCTCAAAAACAACAAAGGTGGAGTAGTTTCATGATCCCAGCAAAAATGAAGTAGTTCCTCGAAAGCAGCAAATGTGGAATAGTTCCATAATTCTAGCAAAGTGGAGTGATTCCTCGAAAACAATAAAGGTGGAGTAGTTCCACAGTTCTAGTAAAAGATGGAGTAGTTCCCTAGTTCCAACAAAGTGGAGTAGTTCCTCGGAAACATTAAAAAGTGGAGTAGTTCCATAGAAACAATAGAAGGTGGAGTAGTTCCCCAATAGCAACACAACATGATTCAACATTGAACTGTAAAAGGCAAAGTGCAAGTTCACCTGTAAGGCATTCAATAGCAAAGTTCCTCTACGACATATTCAACAACAAATTCAATTCTAGGATGCAAAATACAAGTTCCTTCGCAAAGTGTTCATAGAATTCAGTATTGAGTTCTGAAACCTTCTAAAATGCAACAAGAGGTCCAACATATTCTTGAGTTCTTGGCAAGGAGTCGGAAAAGGAACCATGGCAAAAGCTAATGAGGGAGTCACACTCAAGCACGCCTTCAACATAGTGCGAAAACAAAATCTATGTGAAACAAGATGCTTGTAGCCTAATAGTCTTAAAAACAAAAAGTTATGCAAGCCTAGATGAACCAGAAATAGCAAGTCAAGAAAGATTGAAGAATTCAACTCAAAAGGGCACAACAGGGCAGAACCAAAAAAGACTCCTCACATCAGAATCAAGTTCCTTGAAAGTTGTTATTGTGTGCTCACGATAGAACAAAACTAAAACATACCTACAAGGCAATTCTTTTCCAAATCCCATGAAAACAAAGAATTTCTGCCTATGGGTCAGTGGCATCCAAGTCTTTCAACCATGGAACGCATGAACTATAAGGCAGAGGTGGTTCGAGCATGACATCAAATTCATTCAACACTTGCCTCACATTCTAGGGTTGAAACTTATTATGTGGTGGACCTTGAAGATCTTTTGAAGAAAGTCAATAGTAACACTACATTGCAAATTAGTAGCAACATCTACATTATGAAAGCTCAACAACTATGTAGTGCATCCACCATTTGTTGCAAATCATCAATTGGGTTCACCACTTGCAAGGTCCTTGTAGAAGGAACCTGACTTAAAGAAAGTACCATGAAACTACAATCTTGACAGAACTCTTTTTCTGGCCACTGGTCCACCTGCAAGAGCAACCTCAAATGACCAAAAAAAAAAGAGTGTGCCATCAAAGAAGGACGGATGCAAAGAAGAAGATGAGTTGGTAAAAAGTTTTTCTATGTAAAGTTTGTTCACAACCACAAGAAGATTATGAAGGATAGAAAAGGAGTCTTAATTTTTATCAATTCATTAGAGAAGGAAACAAATCCCTAACCTTTTGAAGAAAAGAAAATAAATTAGTTCAATAAACTCATTAAAAAATTAGGGCTACAGAGAAACCTTCTGGAGACTAAAGAGTTCAATGACCCCGAATGGACCGAGAACCAATGAACCAGCACATGGAAAGAAAATCCATTGGGAGTCCTATTCCTTTGAAAATGAGATAAGGGCAAGAAGATTTAGAGAATCCAAAAACTAGCGTACAAAAAGTGTGAAAAAAAAGAAAAAAAAGAAATTAAGAATGGCCTCCTAAAGAACTGGCCTTTGAATGGTGTAGAAAATACCTTTGAATGATGAAGATATCAAGAAAGATTAAGAATGGTCTCCCAAGAAGCTAGCATTTTAATGGGGTTGAAAATCCCTTTGAATTAGAAAAAAAAAAAAAAATATATATATATATATATATATATGAAGGGGATTAAGAATGGTCTCCCGGGGAACTTACCTTTGAAAAAGGTAGTGAATAGGCACAAGCATGACCAGGAGATTAAGAATGGTCTCCCATGGAACTTACCTTCAAATTAATTAGGTCTAAGGATGACAAATCCCTTTGAATGGCAGGAAGTATAATCAAAGAGACTACGAATGGTCTCCTATTGAATTGGCCCTTGAATGGGGTAACAACCCCTTTTAATGGAAGAAGAAATAGCGCACAAAAAAAAAAAAAAACCCACAAATGGCTCATGCAGAAAGGCACTAAAAGTGAACCAATAAATAAGAAATTACTGGTATGGGAGAACCGCGCTCCTTTCACCAAAGCCAATAAAAGATGTCACCACATTCTTCCAGAAACTATTCTAGATTGATGGTATAAAAGCCATCTCTCAAGGAACTAGGTATCTCTACCACAGGACTCGTGTGAGGCAAATACGCAAGACCATGGGATCTCAAGAATCGACTAAGTCCCACCACATCTCTCATGTTAGAAGGAACGTCCTGATCAAATCCAAAATACTAATGAACCTGGTAAGAAACACCCAAGTGACCTTGTCACTTCTCCCTCATTAAGTTTAATAGATTTCCCTTTTGTATGATATCTTAACTAGAAAAGAAGTCATGACCTCTTATTCTGTGGAACCATTAGAATGAATGCATGCTCATAGGATAGAGCAAGATTTTTCTCTAGAACAATAGATGCTACCCTTAATATTTTGAAAATTAGCTAGAAAATCATATACATTCTCTCAAAAGAAATAGTAATTTGTTCATATATAACATAAAGAGTTTTGAAAATGCAAAAAAAAAAAAAAAAAAAAAAAAAAGATGAGTGAACCAATCTCTTACACATGCAGTTGTAAACAACCCATGTGCTCGGGGGGCTAATGTTGATACCCAAAAAATCACAACAAGAAGCCCAACTTGAGGAACTAGACCATGGGCCTTATGTAAATACAAAAGACCCATTTTTCTATAAAGACACTCTTGTAAAAAAGGCTGAAGAACCATGAAGAATGGCATAAAAGCCTATAAGTAAATAAATAGAGAAAATGACCTTAAATAACTAATTAGTTGCAAATGACCCAAGAAAATGGTCATCGAGAAGGGCCCTTGGAAAGTCTAGCAAAAATGGGGCAAGCCCACCAAGGAACCAACCACCATGATCAAGTTCCTTGGTAAGAGAAGAATGAAGGAGTCGCACTGTGCTCTAAAAGGTATTAAAACTTTGGAATTGAAATTGACTAATCTATAGGAAAAGATTCAAGGGACCTCGGTCGGAGGGGGAATGCAAAAGAAGAAAGATGCTTAGGAGGCTTTCGGAGTTCACCCATCAAAAAAAAAAAAAACATTTATACTACTTTCAAGAAAGAAAGCCATCAAGAGAAGTTGCTATTAGTCCAAGGAACCTTTGAAATGTCAGTTTCTCAACCTTGAAGAATGGGTAATTTCCTCATTGAACTCAAATGGCATCTGATCTACAATTTTCTATGAAGAGAAAATAATTAAAATACTTTTGATGTGGGTTCCTAGAAAAACAAAACAATAGTGGAAAGAGGAAAAAAAGGGTCACAAAGCTCCTTCAAATTCATGGCAGGAAGCCATGGTTGATCTAGTAAACTAAAGACTATATCGCTTCGAAGAATCGAACCATACCCACTATAAAAGAACATCAAAGTGAAGAGAACGAGGAGGAAATACACTGAGCATCTAAGATCTGTACAGTATCAGGAAAATAATCAAGAAACACCAGCCCAGGTGGAGGACCTTGGGAAGAAATATTGTGTGAATAGAAATTTCAACTTGTAGAAATACTTGGGAGCTCCACATTGATCTAAGGTCCCAGATCTCACAAGTCTTGTAAATTTTCAAGGACCTACTTAAGTCTATGAAATTTGGGATTTATAGGCTTTATGGACTTTTTCCCTAAACTTTCTAAGAAAAAGGAAGCATTGTAGAAAGGAAAATCTCTACTTATAGAATTTGTATTTTTGAAAACCACATTGATCTAGGCTTCCAAGCCTCACAAGCCTTGTGGATCCTAAATGGTCTATTGAAGTTTGTGGAACTTGGGATTTAAAGGTCTTGTGGTTCTAGGAACCAATATTTTAGGTTTCACAAATAAATAATAAAATCCATTAAACTATTCTTTTTTTTTTTTCTCTCTCTAACTCTTTTAGTTCCTTCATATACATATATGTATTTTTCCCTCTTGGATTTTTGGGTTGGTGTTTGCGCACAGGTTGGTTCTGAGAAACGGATTTATCCTTCGCGGTGGAACCAAACCCAGCTCACCCATAACTCTATTATGGCCTTGAAAAGCCCAAGCCTTAAAACTAGAGTATGGGCCTGACTAATGACAAAAAATGGGCCTTCAACAAGGCTTAATTTTAGTTACAAATTTAAGCATGCCTATTTTTATCAATTTTCATATTTATTTCATAACTTTTCAAACTTATTTTATATTTATTAATCATGCAGTTCAATCGATGATCTACTGGTTGAACTAGTGACCTAATGATTCAACTCTTAGACTAGATTAACATTTGGTCCGGGTTAATAACTATGGCATTGTGTTTATCAAAAAAAAAAAAAAAAAATTCCTTTTTTTTGTAACTTCTATGTTAAATGCAAGAAAAAGCTAAAAGCTAGTTAAAAAAAAAAAAAAAAACAAATTTTTTTGCCCATACTCAAATGGACACTATGAAATAAGAATGATTTGCAGAAGTGGTGAAGGTAGATGAAGTCAAATATTATGTCAAATTGTAGGGGTGTGTGGGAGTCGAATTGGGTCGGTTGATGGAGATTTTTTTAACCAATCTACTATTGGCATGTTGGAAAATTTCCAAACCTCCACCGACCCACCAATTTAGTAAATTTACAAAAATGGCGACTCAGTTGAAAATTTAGACTGTTTCAACTCGGCAAATTAGGCTGGTATACTAAATTTTAATTGTGTTGTATACTAAATTTCAAAATTTATTTTACCATTTACGAATAAATTTTAAAAGTATTTCCTTTAAACCTATAAACCATTGAAGGACTTGTAACAAAAATATAAATCATTAAAGAAAAGTATAGGAAGTGTTGACTTTCTCATATATCAAAGTATACACGTCTTATGTTATAAGTATTTTTTTAACTTTTTCTATTAAAAAAAAAAACTTTTTAGCATATCCATTTCATTATGTATGTTTATGAATATGTTGGAAAATTATCACATTTTAATGTACGTAAATAATTGAGTTAATAAAATAAAAACTTAAATTTAATAGATATAGACTAAAAAGATATGAATATATATAGGCGGGTTGGGTCGGTTCTTGGCGATTTAAAAAAACTCAACCTATCACTTTAATAGTTGAATCTGCCCAACTTACTTGGAAATAAATATTTAATCAATGTGGGAAGGAGCAGGTTAGGCAGATTGATATGGTTGTTGCACAAGCCTATGTCAAAGGAACTACCAAAACTCTTTAGAAGTTCAAAGATTTAAAAAAATAAAAAAGAGGAAGAAAAAGGAACCTAAAGGCCTAAATTGGTTAACAGGTTAAAATTAGAGTGTTGAGATTATACTTGTCTTCTATATATAAATTAAAATTTTCTCTTGATGTTTAAAATCTATCTTTTTTTTTTTTTTTTTTTTTTTTGGAGGGGGGGGGGGAGAGTTTTGTTTTCGTTGGAATCTAGAGTTTTTTTTTTTTTTTTTTTTTGGCACTTCTCTTTGTTGCAATATTTTGATATTTGTTCTTATATAGCACTAGGCCGAGTTGGGTGTTAAGCTTGAGCTCATCGCACAAATAGTTAAGCTGATTCTGAACAGACTAATAAACCTTGACTCAAGCTCATCCCAGACTAATAAACAACACATGCTTGATTATCCCTAAAAATTGTAACAGTCATGATCAACCCCAATAACATTGGAAATTTATGTTACAAGAGCTAATGTAGACAAAGAAATTTCATTAAAGTATTGATTTGTCAACTTTTTTTTAGTGAAATTATAAAAATATATTTATATATATATATATATATATATATATAAAACTGAAGTTATTTGAATTCTGATGATCTCTATTGAGGCGCATAAAATTTTGAAGCATCATAATTTCACGTCATTATTCTAATATATATTGTAAATTTGAGACAACCCTGGCCCAATCGAGCCCACATCACCAAGCGGCTAGAAGTTATCTGAGCACATAGGAAAGTATCCAAGATATGCTGAGAATAAGAGATAATGCCTTGGGGGAATCCATCTGCTAAGCAATAACTAGCGTCAGGCACGAGTTACTAGAGAGTCATGTCAACAACAGGAAGTTGGTCCCCTCTGACTGGTGATACGATACGGAGGGACCCAGTAACATGTTAAATATTCTCTCATCATGACAATCCCACTAAAAGGAGGATATAAATAAGGAGAAAGGGGTAGGAAATGGAGGTTGAAAAATTGGAGGAGAGAGACACAATAAAGGTGAGGAAAAACACATTCTGGGGAGGAGGAAATCTTGTTCGGATTTCAAAGAGGGAGTTCGGTTGCTTGGTAGCCTTCACAGCCAAGCCAAAATCAAGGTAGTTTAGTGCTGAGGTTGAACTAGTACCCCATCAATGACACCATTAATCACTTTTTTGGAACTCCCATTGTGAGAGAAGCCCAACCCAGAGTACAAGTAAATTGGGGTCTAGGCCCAACAACCCAAGGTTATTAGGAACAGACTACCACAAATACCATAATTATTAAATTTCATATTTAGAAAACAAAATAAATAAATAAATAAAAGAGAAAAAACCATTAGGAGATACCATAGTTAAGCTAGAGCATTCACATTGGATGTTCTAAAAAATGCTACTTCAACACGTCAAAAAATTACTTTATCTATTTTAACATAGTATTTGACAATACACTAGACATTCGATCTCTTACTTTTAACACCTCACCTATTATAATAACCTAAAATAAGATCAATCTTTAAAAAAAAAAAAAATAAATAAAAAATTAAAAAAAAAAAACTCAACCACAATTAGCTAATCTGATGTTAACAACAAAAAAACAAAAAATAACACAACCACAGGAGAGAGAGAGAGAGAGCATTGAGCCATAATGCACTTCTACTATATATATATATTATATTTTTTTTTGAGAATCTATATATATATATATATATATATATTATATTTAGCAAATCCAGTGGAGGATGTATTTTGGTATTTTGGTATTTGGCATGCTAAAATGCTAAATTTTAGCATTTAGCACATCCAATGCTAGTGCTCTAAGAGCACTAGCATTAGGGGGTGTAATGACTCCCTAGTTGCTATTTGACAACCAAAACCTTAAAAAACATGCTCCAATCAGGTATGGATTTCTATAATTTGTTACAACCTATGAACAGTTGGTTCTTATATATATAGAACCAACTGTTCACAGTAGATGTAAAAAAATATTATTATTTTAATTAAAAATAGCTGATGTTTCTCTCTCTTTCAATCAGCTCACCATTCAATCTCATTTCTCATCTTCCTTTCTCTCTCCCCTCTCTATGTTTTGGTGTCTCTCTCAGATCAGCCTTTCTCTATTGACGTCGATGGCGTGGACGATCGGCATCGATGACGTGGTGGTGGCGAGATCAAGGTTTAAGTTTTGATGGTTGCTTTGCTTGGGTCTCTTCCATTTCGGTCTCTTCCCTTTCCGAGCGAGTTGCTTTGCTTGGGTTGTTGAGTTTGTGCCATGGGGTTTAAGTTTCAGTGGTGGCTGTGTTTTGTTCACGGTGGTGGTAGCAGCAACAAATGGTTTTGGTTTTGGATTTTGTTTGGGTATTTTGAGTTTTAGTTTGGGTATTTTAAGTTTTAGTATTGGTCTTGGGTTTTGTTTGAGTTTGGTTTTGAATCTCGACAGTGGGTGGTGCTAGGTTAATTGGCGGTGGGTGATGCTAGGTTTATTGGCAATGGGTGGCGGTGGTGGGTGTTTTGGGTTTTGGTGGTGGTTATTGACTGTAGTTTTTTGTTTTGGATTTCTAGCAGATCTCGGTACCTATGACAGTTTGTGGCGGTTTTTTGTTTTGGGTTTGTGGCAGATTCTGGTGGGTCTATAGTTTTGGTTGTGGTTTTGGCCTTTTTTTTTTTTTTTTTTTTTTTGGGTTTTGGAAGGTCTAGTAAAGTCTGTGGTAGTTTTTTGTTTTGGGTTTTGGGTTTTGGTGGTGATTTTTGGTTGGTGGTGTGGGTGATTGTGGTGGCTGTTTTGGTTGTTGGTAGTGGTTTCAGTTTTGATTGTTGGTGGTGGTGATGGTGGTGGTTGAGTTTCGGTGGTTGAATTGATATGGGTTGTTCTATTCTGGGTTTGGGTTTGGGGATGATGAAAAAGAGAGATAAGATACAGGGGAGAGGAGAGAAATAGGGTATTTTTATATTTATTTTATTAGGAAGTATATATTATTTTATTGTAATGTATGTAAAAATAAAAACTAGGATATTGGGTAAATTATAAAATGAGATGGTAAAATAGATAAAGTAGTGTTTGAGTAGGTAAAATATGTATTTTTTTACATCCTCCATTGCCAATGCTCTAAGGCACTTAGTCTCCTCTCTTCTTCTTCTTTCTTTCTCTCTTTTTTTTTTTTTTAATGTACTAAGAAAAAAATAAATAAATAGATAATATAAGCTTATTTTTTTTTGGTGCTTGAGAGGCAATCAATTAGCAAAGATTGTTTCTCACCCAAAAAAAAAAAAAAAAAATTGTCATCATAATATGATGCTAGCATGTCAAAATATTTACTCCATATATATATGGAAAGCAAAGGATCACTTGGACAAATTGATCAGATGGCGTCAAGGCTAATCAGCTTCATTACATATTTGGATTTTTTTTTAGGAGTGAATATTTGGAGTTAATTGATTCTGGTTCGAAGCAACCCTTATATAACTTTTTTGAGAATCACTCACAACCTTTATATAACTAAACTAAAGTCACAAATTATGATTTTCGTACATATAAAAAAAAGTCAACATTTATGATAGGTAAAACATTATTTTTGCGTTGATAGAGGAAACCTTGTTTGATAAGCAGAGAGATGATCTGGTGGACGTGGACAAGGTGCATGCCCTTGCCAACAAACCTAAAGAGAATACTCTTATAATCGGGGGTGCTAAGCAAGGATCATGGAAAAGGAAACCACCACACCAAGGAATTACGAACATGGTAGAGACAAATGCAGAACCTTTGGGGACAAAAAGAAAAGGCGTGACTTGTGAAGAGTTGACTGTTGGGGAAAAAAAAGGCAAAAGTTAGAACATGATATAGTTGTGCTTGGAAAGATGTTGGCAGAGAATTTTGGATCAGCGGTGGCTGCTAGGCAGCAATACTGGAACAAATGAGTACCTTAAGTTGGAACTGTCAGGGGCTTAGGAACCAACGAATAGTTCAAGCTCTCAAGAAAGTCTTAAGGGCCGAAGATCCCAAGTTTGTCTTCTTAATGGAAATGAAACTTCATAAAGATATTATGAACCGAGTCAAGCATGAGTTAGGGTATACACAGGGTGTGGCAATTTCTAGTGAAGGAAATAGTGGGGGTCTTGCGTTACTATGGAAACCTAGTACAAGGGTGGAGGTGCGCAAATATTCTCGTTGGTGTATTGATACTTTAGTTGACTATGAAGGCAATGGTGATGTGTGGAGGTTAACAGGTTTTTACAGTCATCTGGATACAAGTAAAAGTGAGGAAACATTGGAGTTATTGGAATCACTTAGCTTAATTAGTGATTTACTGTGGCTTTGCATAGGAGATTTTAATGAGATTACTAAGGCATTTAAAAAGGAGGGTGGAAATTTGAGGCCGCTACGGCAAATGTCTCGGTTTCGAGGTGTCATCAACCAACGTGGTTTTTCAAATTTAGGCTTCTATGGTCCACCGTTTTCATGGTTCAAGAATCAGTCTGAGGATGGTCGCCTTAAGATACGATTGGACCGAGCTTTGGCTACTACTACATGGAGGCAGAAGTTCAGTGAAATAGTAGTTTAACATCTCTCAACTTTTGCATCAGACCATTCCATGTTGGCTCTTTGCATAACAGGTAAGGCTCTATTGAAAATCAAGCAAAAGATTTTTTGCTTTGAAGCTATGTGGGTTAAGGATCCAAGATGTGATGCGGTGGTAAATTAGTCTTGGCAAGAAGGACTAAACAAGTTCGGAGGGTCTCAATTTAAGAATTGTATTGATACTTGTAGAGAGCAATTGAAAGTTTGGAACAAGGTGGAGTTTGGGCATGTGGGAAGGAGGATTGCAAATCTCCAAAATTGGTTACAAATGTTGGAATCATGCCAGATGAGCAGTACCATTGAAGAGGAAATACAAGAGGTAAGGAGGAATCTTAACATTTGGCTTGTTGCAGAGAGTACGATGTGGAAGCAACGATCACGCAATACATGATTGGTATGTGGAGACTGTAACACAAGTTTTTTCCATGCAAAGTCCTTTAACTGGTTCCAGAGAAATAGCATTCATGGGTACTGTGATGAAACAAGTGCATGGTAGGATGATGATAAGGTCTTAGAGTGAATTGTAGTGGATTACTTCCACTCCATATTTAGGACAAATGGTCCATCAGAGACAGCAGATGTAATTACAGCTGTACAACCAGTAGTATCTATGTCAATGAATGAGGCGCTAACAATGGAGTTTCGAGCTAAGGAGGTGGCAAAGGTACTCAAGCAAATGCATCCAAAAAAATCTCCAGGACCGGATGGTATACCCCCTTTATTTTATCAACATTATTGGTCTTTAGTTGGCAATTATGTTACCAAGAGTGTCTTAGATTTTCTTAATTAAGGTATTAGCCCACCAAGTTTTGATGATACATATATTATCCTAATACCTAAGGTTAAGAACCCAACCAAGATAACCCATTATCACCCTATTAGTCTTAGTAATGTTGTTTCTAGGTTAGCTTCTAAAGTGCTAACGAATAGGTTGAAAGTGCTTTTCCCACCCATCATTAGTGAGAATCAAAGTGCATTTATGTCTAATCACCTTATTACTGACAATGTTTTAGTAACTTTTGAAACTATGCATCATATTAGCCAGAAGAAAGGTGGGAAAGTGGGGGAGATGGCCCTCAAATTTGATATAAGTAAGGCTTATGATAGGGTGGAATGGGGAGGAAGGCTTATGATCAAGTAGAATGGGGTTGTCTAGAACAGATCATGCACAAGATGGGTTTTCATACTCAATGGATTGAAATAATGATGAGATGTGTTTGTTCTGTTACATATTCTGTAAAGATTAATGGGCAACCTCAAGGCCACGTTGCTCCCACAAGGGGTTTGTGGCAAAGGGACCCCCTCTCTTTGTATTTGTTTTTGAATTGTGTAAAGGGTTTATCTGCAGTTTGTGCTTGGGGACTTGCAATTTCTCACCTATTCTTTGTTGATGATAGTCTCATTTTTTGCCGAGCAACAAAGGAGGATTGCTCTACATTACTTATCATCCTCGACAAATATGAGATAGCTTCTAGCCAACAATTAAATCGTGAAAAAACATCCCTTTACTTCAGGCGGAACACTTCTCAGGTGATCTAGGACGATGTTAAGCACAGATTTGGGGCTTAGATTATCCAACAGCATGAAAAGTACCTTGGTCTCCCTTCTTTGGTGGGTAAAAATAAATGTAACACTTTTCACCAATTAATTGAGAGGCTGAATAACAAATTATTTGGGTGGAAAGAAAAATTGTTATCTACTACAGGGAAGGAGATCTTGATCAAGATAGTGGTAGAAGTGGTTCCAACCTACACCATGAGCGTCTTTAAGCTTTCTAATGCATTATGTGATGAGATAACAAGCTTAGTACGCAATTTTTGGTGGGGGCGACAAAAAAAAATGGCTTGATTAAGTTATGACAAGATGTGTAAGCCAAAGGAAGAAGGTGGTTTGGGTTTTCATGATCTTAAGGCGTTCAACCTTGCTCTCTTAGCCAAATAAGAGTGGTGTCTACAGACAAGCACAACTTCATTGGTTCATAGGGTGTTTAAAGCTCGCTACTTTCCTAACGGAGACTCTCTCCACTAAGCTAGGGAACCGCCTATCATTTGCATGACGAAGTATTATGTTGGCACAATCAATTATTCAAGATAGGCATAGGTGGCAAGTAGGTAATGACTTAAGCCTGGACATCTTGAAGGATAAGTGGTTGCCCCAACCATCCACATTCCAACTCACTTCCGGACCATATGAGGTACCATCTGATGCTAAAGTTTCATCGTTGACTGACCCACATACTAAGGCTCAGAGAGTGGACATGATAAGATAATATTTCCCATCAGTTAATGCATCAGCTATTTTAAGCATCCCTTTAAGCTCTAGACTACCCACAAACCATTTGGTGTGGGCTTATAACCCCAAAGGGTTGTTCATGGTAAAGAATGCGTACAAAGTGGCTCTTGCAAGAACTCTTATTAGAGATTCTGGGGAAGCATCAAGCAACCAAAATAACAAACTCTTTTGGAGAACAATTTGCGAGGCTTAATGTTCCAAATAAAGTCAAGTCCTTTTTGTCGTAAGCAAGAATATATTACCAACAAAAGTCAATTTGTATAGTAGAAAAGTCATTAATGATTGTAAGGTTGAATTTTATCAACCATCTTGTTGGCTTTATTCCGTGTCAAATTTACTTGTGTTTTAGCAATTAGTAACCCTGTATTTAGGTGGGAATCATGTAAGGGTAGTGAGTGGGAGAGTGTGAAGAAATGCTCAAGATTGTGCAAGGATGCAGAGACTCGCGGTTGGAACTCGCGAGTGACTCGTGACTGGCAAGCGACCAAAGCTGGCACACGTGTGAAGCATGCAGGGGAGCTGAAGAGTCATGCCAGCTATTGCACTACAGGACAAAAGTCCCAGGCTGGCCAGGCCGTTAGCTCGCGGCTTGAACTCGCGACTCAGCCCAGTCGCGAGGCCAAGTCGCCAGACCACCCTGTTTGGGAAAAACTGACTTTTCGCATTCCTTCTCACCCTACTATATATTGACCTTTATACCCACGAAATGTAGAGAGCTTCTAGAGAGAATTTTGAGAGAGAAACCCTAGAGAAAAACAAGATTGATTCATCCACAATCTTTACATAGAGACTCTTCAAATTCATCTACTCTCTTCCTCTTCATTGTCAAATCCTTGAGAGGTACATTACCAAAACCTTTTCTCACCATACCCATATCTATGAAAAGGCTATTTGGTGTTTGGGAAGCAGTTAAGAAGGGACCAATTTCATATTGGTTGATGCTATGGTCAAGTAGCGGAATCCGGTAAGCTAAAGAAGAAATAGGTTCAGCGTAACCTCGTTGGAGTAGGAGCTTGGAGGGCTTAGGTACATTGGGTAGATTAGGCTTAGAGGTTCTTCTGATGTTCATGTATCCCAATTACATTCTTTAGTGGATTGTTTACCGCTTGGAGGGTGGCGGAGAGGTTTTACACTGAGGGCTTCGGTTTCATCTTCGATAACACATCGTGTGTTGTCCTTGTGTTTGCATCTCTCTTCCCTTAATCTTTTCCATTTAATTTCTGCTGTGGGTGTGATTTTATTTGGTTTAGATTGTTTATCAATTCTGTTTTAAGCTTATGTTCATATTCCGCACATTAATTGTTTGACAGTAACCTTGAATTGGTAATTTGTAAATTGGGGGTCTAAACGTTCATAGTGTTTTATACACTAATTGAACTTTCAATGATCCAATCTGCGAAGCATGTGGGGAAGGAGCTGAAAGTAGTGGGCATATATTCTGGGATTGTGTTAAGGCTTGTGAGTTTTGGAAACTTACACTAGTATTTCTTTTGCTGCACACGGTATAGGTTTTTTTTTTTTTTTTTTTTTTTTTTTTTTTTTTTTGTGGCTAATTTCCTATGGCACTTGAAGTTTGGCCTCTACTTGGGCAATGAGTTGTTGGAACTAATGGCTATGGTGGTGTGGAGTCTGTGGTTTAGTCAAAATGAGGCTAGGCAGGGTAAGGCAAGGCAACAAGCCTCAGCAATAGTTCAGAAAGCTAGGCTATTGTTGGAAGAATTTCACATAGTCAATCTCAAGATACCTCAATCCGAAGCTGAGAATGAAGTCCATTGGGTTCCCCCCCCCCCCACCCCACACAAAGCATCCTAGTACAAGCTTAACTCCAATGGAGCTACTTTTGCTATCATACATGCTGCTGGTGTTGGGGTAGTGATCCATGACAGTACTAGTAGGGTAGAGGCAACCTTAAGCAAGAAGTTTCCAACCCTACCGAGTCCTTTAGAGACAAAAGCCAAGGCTTTGGAGGAGGGTGTTCTTTTTGCTTTGGATGTCGGTATCTGTGAAGTTATTTTGGAATGTGATTCCAAGATTGTTTCAAAGGCCGTGAACGGTTCAAATGTCCCTCCAAAGTCAATTAGCAACATCATTGAAAGGATTCGTCTAAAATTGAGAGAGTTTAGGAAGGTACAAGTATCTCATGTTAAACGGCAAAGCAATTGCCCTGCTCATCTCTTGGCTTAGCATGCTAAGGGAATTGCAAATTATGTAGCTTGGATAAAAGAAAATCCTATTATGATTGAGTTAGCTTTGACTCAAGATGTAATGTTTTTATCTTCTTCTTAATTAAGTTATGAGGTTTTCATAAAAAAAAAAATATATATATATATATATACATATATATTATTTTTAATATATATTAATCATAATATAATAACATGTTGTAAAAATTGTTGTAAAAAATTTAATGTCACTAAACTTTTTTTGTTATTTTTAATTTTAGTTTTTTGTGAAGAAGTGTCACTACTAAACTTATAAACTTATAGGCCTAATTCTAGAGAAATTATTAGGTGTACTGGAGGACTATTGATATGATCCTCCTAACTAATAAAACATTGTCATTTATACAAATATAACATCACTTAGTATTTTTTATTTTTTGTATTTATTAAGAAGCTAACCCACATTAATTTGTATAAGTGGCATCATTTCATTAAGAGGGACCCACTTATGTCACGGTACAATTCTTATGTATATGCATATGCGGATTAGATAGGTTTACGCCTCATCAACACTTATCAATTTTGACAACTTGTTAAAATATTTTTTCAGTGATATTTTCTTTATATTTTTCATTTGTTCAAAGCACCGTTTATCAATTTTTGCTCTTTTTTTTTGGAACAACTTTAACAACTCAGCTATGTATCTTACCTGTAGTTATTTTGCATACTATGACAAGAATATTTTAAGCAATTAATGAGCAGATTTTTTTTTTTTTCTTTTTGTGGAATTTTGTGGGGACGTTTGAAGGAGAGGGAGACGAAGAGAATCTAAAACTTGAAAAAGAACATAATAATAAAAAAAGAAAAGAAAAAAAAAACCCTTCTTAAAAAAGATGTAGCTAAAACAAGGAACAAAATCTCTGGTATGATTTTAAAGAATCAATTAATTGACATTCTTCCATATACAGAGTTCTGACTTTCCCGCTTTCCCTCTAAAATCCGTTCTTGCCTTAAATGCAAAATTCAGCATATATGGGTCTTAAAAGTTAAAAGTAAAAACCCTTGTGTCATTATCATGCATACTTCCTCTCTCTCGAGATCTTTCTTTTTGTGCGGCTTTTGTTTTTCTTTTTCATATTTCCACACTTCTTAGATCGAATGGCTTTTCTTCGATGGTATTTTTGTGCATGTATTGCTCTCAGCCTAGGCCTAGCAAATGCTCAATTTTATAAACAAGTCGGCAATAAGAAGCTCCCTTATCAAACATTCACCGTTGATCAATCTGGCAATGCCAATTTCTCCACCATTCAATCAGCTATAGATGCTGTTCCTTCCAATAACAAGTATTGGACTTGTATTAGGATCAAAGCCGGCACCTATAGGTAAATTTTTTTGTGTGGTGATAATCGTGTTTATTTGCACTCTATATATGCTTTATTATTATTATTATTATTATTATGAATTAAAATCTATTATATGTGGTTTTGATGAATATATATATATATATATATATATGAGCAAAAATAAATTGTTGTGCATGTAGAGAGAAGCTCTTAATCCCATATGATAAGCCATACATCATCCTAAAAGGAGTGGCAAAGACAAAGACATTGGTCGAATGGGGAGATCATGATAACCTTGCCCAAAGCCCTACTTTTACATCTCAAGCAGATCATATCGTGGCAAAAAGCATAAGCTTCAGGGTAAGATATCACTATCCTTTGATCATATATAGTGTTTTTGAGAAGTCATACAGACATTGACTAGTCCATAGGTTCAGCCTAATTTTTTTAAAACAACTTTTTTGTTTTCTTTTACTTATTAACATAATTTTTAGGTGCAAACATGCTTTAAAAAGTGACTAGTATGTCTTTATTATTTCTGCAAATTAAAACCTGTGAAGATGACTCGATCAGTGGCAAAAGGTTACTCCCTTGTATTAGATTTGATTAACATCTTGAGTTAAAACCCTCTTGAATTGAATAAACTCTGTAAGGATGCCCAACAGTTATCGAAACCTTGGTGGAGATGAGATTAGATAATAGGCATTGTCGGATTCACAGTAGGGCCGGTAGGCCGAAATTCATTAAAAAAAAAATACATGTGTATAATTTTTTTATAAAAAAATATTTTATATATATATAAAGGGGTTTAGCTTGCCTCCAGTACTTCCACATCACCCACTAATAAATAAAGAAAATGTGGAGATTAAAACCTACTACCACTTGTCATTGTGTATTTAAAACAAAATGAGACCTTCAGTTATAAAGATTTTTTTTTAAAATACATTTTCTTCTACTCAAATAATTGCGCTTATAACACTAAATCTCAATTTAAATTAATATTGTATTTATAAATTAAAATGAACTTTTTAAGTATATAATTTTATAAGAAATATTTTTTTTAACAGGTATAAGAAAGTATTGGGTTATTCATATTCATTTAAATAGTCATAATTGTTTTTGTGCACCTAATAGAGTCACAAATTAATTAGTGATAAATGGTATATGCCAATCATTTAAATTGATATAATATTCATAAATATAATGAACCTATGGCTATTCTAAAAATTATTTGTAAAAATAAATGAAAAATATATAAGGGGTTTTACTCCTAACACTTTATGATTTGTAATTTAAATAAAGATACTTAACTTTGTATTATCGTTCATTTCTAACTACTTATTTTTAGTGCCTAAATGATTGTTGACTGATGATAGATTAAGGTATCAAATATTTTTGTTAATATTTACACAATTTGATAAGTTTAGTAAATATATTAGGTTATAAATTATTAATTTTTTACTTGTTTTATAGTACCATGCATTAATGTAGGAAATATTTTTATAAAAAAAAATTACTTGTTCATCTTATTTTTATTTAGCAATTATATTGAAAGTTTAAACAGCTAAATCATAGTGTAAATTTGATCCGGCATATCTTTACATAACATTTTGGCTTTCTATGATTATTAATAAACAGAATACATACAACAATCCAGATTGGAATAACCCTAATAGCCCTAGACAAGCAGCGGTGGCAGCCATGATCAGCGGTGATAAGTCTGTATTCTATCGATGTGGGTTTTATGGATTGCAAGACACTTTGTGGGATGTTCAAGGACGACATTACTTTAACAAGTGCACCATCCAGGGTGCTGTTGATTTTATCTTCGGTGCTGGCCAATCTATTTATGAGGTTTTTTTATTTTGGTCTCATTTACCATAATTTTCATCAACAAACAACTCTATTTCATAGTAAAACTAAATAAAAGAAGTTCGTAGATTGTTTTCCAACACATTAAGGTTACAAAATATAGGAAAATAAAATAATTTTATAGAAAATGATTCATTTTCTAGAAAATTTTAAAGCGTATTAGTCGTTTAAGAACTTAATCTTTTAGACTTTTTTTCATTGTCATTGTTAACTAGCACATTTTTCATAAAGTCCTCTTAAGTGAAGCATTTCCAAATCCAAAACTCTAGTCTTTTGAAGTCAAACTTTTACTTCAAACAAGCAGTGGCATTTTAAATTTCACTTCAATCAGCTCGCAAACATTAATATGAGAGCAAGCTTAATTAGAGTTTGAATTCTATTCAAACACATTCATCTAATAAATTTTTTTATTTTTTTATTTTTTTGAGAATCTAATAGTTACCTTATATAATAGTTTAATTAAGAGTTAAAATATTATTTTATTTGATATACTACATATATGAACTAAAATTAGATAAACATGATACCATAAAAATTTGTGTGTGCCCCAGAATGACCCTGATTACTTTTATGTGTAGAAATGTTCGATATCATTTTTGGGACAAGCTGTGGATCCAGGTTATATCACAGCACAGGGAAGAAGCGGTCCATATGATTCAAACGGGTTTGTGTTCAAGGAATGCATTGTGCATGGCACTGGTTCAACTTTCTTGGGAAGGCCATGGAGAAGTTATTCCAGAGTGATTTTCTACAACTCAAATCTTACACACATTGTAGAGCCAGAAGGATGGAATGCATGGGGCAGTGCTGGCTTTGAGTAAGCTATTTATTACATAATAATTGTTTAAGCACTTGTAAAATATGATCTTACATATGCTATATATTATCTTAATTAGAAATTTCCATACAGATTGGTTCTTTTTTTTTTTCTATCAAATTTCTTCTCCTTTTTTTTTCTTAAATTTTGTTTGGTCACCGTCACTGTTATATTTCAATAATAAATTATCTACTCAAAAGTTTTTTAGTCATATGATAAGAAATGAATCACACTTTGTAACCACGATTTTGATTATGACTAAAACATACTCACAATTATATATGTTTGGCATGCACTGTTCAATATTAGTCGATTGACTAATGTTTTCATTCCTTCAGCATGATATGTCTTAATTGTTAGAATAGCCTTTTAATTGATTTTTTTTTTTTTTTTTTTTGGGGGCTGAATTGTTCGAATAACCAATTAATATATGTATTAATCATCAGGAAATCCATTAATCTTGTTTTAATGGGATTGTTAAATAAATAATCAGGAAGCAGTTAACATTTGTGGAGCATGGCTGCTATGGACCTGGAGCGGAGACTTCCAAACGAGTGCCATGGATGAAGACACTGAACTCAACCGATTTGGAGCAGTTTACTAACATTAGTTTCATTGATAATGAAGGCTGGCTCAATGCACAACCTTTTTAAATTTGTTTTTGCACTTTCTTTAATTAACGCTTATCTTCTTTTCTTTTCATGGCTTGACGGATTTTTGTGTCAATTCTTTTGTTTTGTTTTTATTTTTATTTTATTTATTATTATTATTTTTATTTTTTTTTGGTTTTAGGATCGATTTAATTGTGTGTAACGGCTACGAAGTATTAAGAAAATTTTTGGTATATAATCTATGTTGAAAAATGGCTCATAGTTTATGCCAAATTAAAGGTCTCTTTATTAGGAATTCTTTTTATAGCAAAATTTGCAATAAGTTGCCGGCTGAAAGGTATTTGATGAATCATGAATAATTTTGTATAAATTGACGGTCGTACTTCATTTTCATTACTGAATATCTATGGAAACGGAACATTTCTACCATGATAAAAGATGCTTCATTTGTAACGATACATGTTATAATTAATTGTACACTACTTATTCTAATTATAAAGTCAAATGTTTTGTGATTCATACGAAAGGAATTGCTACCTCCTTCCCTTGTCCCCATAGCTTCTGAATCCTCGTATCAACGCTTGTGAACTTGTGAGTTGTGTCATGTTGGAGTTGGCTCATGTTTGGTTTTGTTCTAACTGGCCCAATGAGACACTAGAATCATGGGTATGAAATATATATTCATTGTTGTAACTCTAATTTCTCTCGGGAATAAAGTTATGGACACAATATTTTTACCATGAAAAACCTAGTCCTTAGGTGCAAGTTTGAACAGAAGCTTTGGTAGCTGCTAGAGCTATTTCTTTTGCACTGGGGCTCGGCGTCACTTCATTCATTTTAGAGGGAGACTCTGCAAATATTATTAAAACACTAAAGTCTGAAGAAGCATCTCTATCCTCCTTTGGTCATATTCTCAGCTCAGCGAAATCCATGATGGTAGATGGCAATATTAGATTCTCTCATGTTGGTCGAATGGGTAATATGGTAGCACATAAACTAGCTCAACATGCTAGACATATTAGGGGTTTTTCGGTATGGACGGAGAATGTTCCTCCACACCTTTCTCATGTACTTTGTGCCGATCACGGCTGATTTGTTTCTTTTACCTTAATAAAGTTCAAGTTCTTGTTTCTCAAAAAAAAAAAAAAAAAAAAAAGGTGCAAGTTTGAAAGTGACACTCCATTAAATAAATCCGTAGAGCAAATGACAAAGAGACTAAGAGATGGGAGGGTTTTTCCAGGAAGTTGGGAGAAATTAAACTATATAAGAGGGTGTTAGGAACCAATGTTGAAAATTGGTTTGCAAAGAGATGGTGCTCAAGAACTTATAAACACATGGTTAAACTTACACTTAGGGTGTGTTTGTTTTGTTTAGAAGTGAAATAGGATAAATGGAAAACTTTGGAGAGAAAATGGAAAGGAAAAATTTTTTGGAGTGTGTTTGGTTGGGTGGAGACTGAAAAGGGGAAAATAAATAGTAAGGTCCAGGTGTTTTCTTTCTGGGCCCACCAAAAATTTTTCTCTCCAAAATGGAGAGAAAATTGAAGGGAAAAAAATGGGGCTACTTAATAGACAAAAAATGTCCTTGTGCATTTGCACATGGGTTTTGTCCGTACACTGCTCTTTTCACCTTTTTTTTTTTTTTTTTTTTTTCTTCCTCCTAGATGTTGCCCTTTTTTTCCTTCCTCCTGGCGTTGTCTCCTCTTTTTCTTTTTTTCTTTTTTCTTTTTTTCTCTTGATTTAAGTGTACATTGCTCGTATTTTTTTTCTTTTGCTTTCTTTGTGTTTTTTTTTTTTTTTTTTTTTGGTTGTTTGTCACTTTTTTTGTTTTACTTGGGCATAATTTTTAACAAGGGTGCATGAGTAAATTTATAAAAACTCACTTTTTCTATTCTTCCACTTTTTCAATTCCAACCAAACAAAAATGAGGGAATTTAAAATCTTTCCTATTCTCCCACTTTTCCATTCTCCCACAATTTTTTATCTCTCACTTTTTCACTCCTCCAACCAAATGGACTCTTAATTCATGTGGGATACTAGAATTATAACAAAGGGCATATTATTAAAATTCACGTAACTCCTTATGGGTGCCTTTTATGTTAAAGGGTTGAGGCCTATTTTGCTATACTCAGGCCCGTTCTGTGGTGTGTCGAAGAGTTGGGCTTGGCCCACTATTCTAGCAGGACCTTGCTAAAGGCTAGTTTGTGCACAAGCCATCCCAAGAGTAAAGACAACGAATATTGACAAATATAAAAACAAATATTGACAAAGATATGTATATTAATTGGCAAGCGCTAGTACACTTTTTGTAAATTTAAAAGTAAATGTCTTATAGTAGAAATGTTAGCTATAGCAGATAAGTTGGTTACAGTAAAAAGGTCAGTCAACAAGATAACTAGTACAGCTAACATAGCAAGAAGTTAAAAAATATAACAGATTGTAAGAGTGCTATAACAAAATGTAAAATGATGGATCTTCCCGCAAGAAGTGAACCAAAAAGGAACCTGAACCCCAACTTGAACAACCTTGCTATTGGGTTATACCATCAAGGTTGTGCATTCTGGGGAATGGGCCTAAATAGCTACTTGTTGCTACTTCTGGGATTTTAAAGAGTGGTTTTCTTAAGAGAACGGGAATAGGTAACCTATCGATGCATGTCTTTCTGCCATGTTTTCTCTCTTTCTCTTTTACTTTACCTTTTCCTTTCTCTCTATTGTTTTTGTTTTCAATTCTCACTATTTTCTAGCCTCAGTTGCTATCCCCCCTTTACATTACAAATACTATTTCTATTCATACTAGGCTATCCCTATGAGATTTCTCCCTTTTACCCTTATGGCTTACCAACCATTTTTGTTTGGTTACTCGGCCACCACCAACTTTGGGCATGCCTAGTACCTTCTCTCCCTTCCACTACCCATTCCATGACAAGTTCCAATTCGTTTGGTTCTGTCATGAGCCCCTCCCTCTCCCTTGGACGGATAAGGCCATGGGTCTCTCACTACCTACCTCCCTACCATGCATCAAGTGGTCCCAGCCACTTACTACCTATTTTGAGCAATGATGTCATCCCAACAAAGCATCTCCCAAAGCTAAAAACCTGAAATAGGTCATTTTCCCCCCTCCACCAAACCACACCCTCTGTAAATCTTTTGATTGAGAGCCCACCTCCCATGCTAGCTGGGTACAAGTTAGTGGTGCTCCGGTCATAGCATGGTTGCTCCACTACTCTGTTTCTTTTTGTTTTCTTTCTTTCTCACGCTATTTGTACCGTTCATCTTTGTTTCATTCTACTCCGTATCCCTTTTGCCTATGCTAATCCTTTATGGAAGGATGGTGTGGGCTTCTCGAGTTTACCATACTTTTGTCTCTTCATGGGCCCGTAGGCCTGACTACTGCCATTTCCTGCCGAGCTGGCCTATTGGGCCTTGTTTCCTTCTTTCTTTCTTTACAACCCGTTATTTCTACTTTGTTTCACTTTTTTCCTTTCTTGGGCCTGTGGGCCTGCCCGCTGTTTTTTCCTGCTAGGCTGGTCCATTGGACCTTATCTCTTTCTTTCTTTCTTTCTTTTCAGACTTTTGTGGCCCGTTTGCTCTTGCCATTGCTTATCAATCTCTTTCCTTTATTTCCTCTTTGCTCGTTACTAGGCTTTTCTGCTGTTAGACCCCTTTTTCTCTCCCTTGTATGTGTATGTTTGTTTCTAAAAATAAATAAATTATTAAAAAAAAAAAAAAAAAAAAAAAAAAAAAACGAATAGGTAAACATATGGGTATATTATGACTTTGAACAAAAAAATTGGTGACTAAAATACAGTTATATAGGCCAAGTTATTTCTTTTGTTATATTTCCAGTTACTATCATAATTATGTTATTTTAACATAATTTTATAAGAGAAAAATCAACTAATTTAAGCATGTAATATATATATATATATATATATATATATATTGACTTCTATTATTATAATTTAAAATGATTTTATTTTATTTTATGTAAAATCTAATATACATATGTAAATATTATATATGACAATACCTAATTAAGATACGTTACTTTCGTAAAATTGTTTTTTTTTTTTTTTTTAAGCGTAAAATTGTTTCTAGTGCTAAAACAAATGTCACTTTAAGTCTATCTCCTGCATGCAGGCAGACCTTCACACCACACAACGACAAATGCAAAAATAAAACCACAGAGAGAGAGAGAGAGAGATCCCTGTAAACTGTAGCTTATATATCATAAACTGCATAAATAGACATGGAACTCCTGCTGGGCAAGCTTTATGAGCGACAAAGGTTGGACCAAAAACAAATCTTAAAATGGCTATAACTTAGTAAACCTATGTTATGCATAAGCCAAGTGCCCAACCTCTGCATATCTTGGTTCTCATCCGATTCTCAAACAAAAAATATATCTTTGGTTCTCATCATGTGCATGCAATGCATATATCAATTCCCCTTGACTGATGTGTTTATTCTCTACAATGAAAAGCAACTCCTCTATGCAGCTTTCACCACTTGCATGAATAATGCACAGTCCACCCGTCCTCCAAAAAGTAATTTGTGAATCATATCCAATCCAACTATAGACACCCTCTTGTACGAACTCAAACAAAGAGAACTCCATCGTGCACAGCCTAAATCATTTCTTGGATGCCAACAGAGCTCTTAATTTATAAAACAAACCTCCCTTCAAAGGATACAATGCAGACTGCCTAAGCACTGCCAAATATCAAGAATTTATTGTAGAGTTAACCAACCATCTATTTAATGTTATGTGTTGGAACACTCAGATAAAATTTAGTGTTCTTAAAGTCATCAAGAAGTGGGTTGTATCCATCCTTCGTTCTCGTCTTCGTTGGCAATCCAAACTCCTCCATGAATGAAGAAGTATCAAGCTACACCAAATCCAAAATAATTGAGCAAAACATTAGCAATTAGCTATGAAATTTTACACCGATATGAATTCAGAAATGCAGACATGGCAGAAAATGTCACAAAAATTGTTAGCTAGATAAGCATCAAGGCTGATTTTATCACAAGAGTAAGGACATTTCCAGAAAACAAATGCGACTGTTTCACTCTGCAGTTGGTTAGACTAGCGTATCTTTGCTAGCAAATTCTATGATAATATAAGGTAAAATGAAGTAGCTGATATTATTAGTGGATGCCTTCCAGAAATGTTGGCTACGCAGGTATCTTTTGCCTTATATAATGGATATATTTTCAATTGATTATGGCATATACCCACATTACACATTCAATCATAGACCTTCATCTATTAGCACTGAGAAATTTCTCAATGATTTTTAAAAATAAAAACAAACAGTAAATAATCTCCTTATGGAACTCAAAAAAAAAAAAAAAATCTCCTTATGCATTTAGAAGAAAAATAGCAAAAAAGATGGATGGGATTACCACTTTAGAACAACTGTCATTCCTGCCAGAGTTCCTAAACAATGTCAATCATGGCACCATATCCACATCCCCATATTGAGAATTAGTGTGGCAGAGAAGGGCAAAGTATAGTAAATAAAATGATTCTCCTTTAGAAAAAGACATCATTTCCCACATATTTCTTAAAACAAGCCAGCCAAACAAAATATAATTTTCTCCATGTGAATATTTATCTTGTAGTGTGGTTGTGAGAAATGTAACACTAGAATTTAAGAGAATCAAACTTACTGTAATTGTTCGCCTCTTCTTCCCTTGCTTGGATGAGTTATCTTTGTGCATTTTTAACTGTCCAGAACAGTAATGGTCAATACGTTCCAAAAGCCAAAAGTCTGTGGGGAAAAATATGTCTGCATCACCCTGCAATAGAAACAACTTTAACTCAATTAATTGGATTTTCTTAATATTTGAAACCTAGGTATGTATAAAGACCAGATATGAATCTGCAGGAAAATATGTTAGAGTGACCTTAAAATAAAAAATGAAAAGAAAACAAGAAGAAAGATTGCAATTTAGCAGTTTTTATTTCGATGAAGCTGTTGACATGTAAATAAGTTTATCATCAACTAGACCCTTATTGTTTTTTGATAGGTACCATAAGTCATGTTACCGGAATTTTTAAATGGTTCTAGCTCTCCAGATTTACTTGGACATTACTTATTAACTGTCACTACTAGATTCATCCATGTAAATTTTCAGATCTTGTCCTAACTTACAGGATTCTACTTAGTCAAAGAAAAAAATTGGCACTCATCAGAAGCAGTATATTTGTGGTCATTTATGGCATTCCATACAAACAATACTTGAAGTAGAAATAAGAAAAAAGGGAAGAAAAATAATAGCATTCACATACCTTTGCATCCAAATAACTGCCATAATCCAAGCTGCTGCCATTTTTCTGCAGATCCAAAATCAAACAAGGCCAAACTAAAATTATTGAGTGGCATTCAATGTATTTGTTATACTCTAAAGAAGCAAACTGTGAGCCTGTGATGACAACAAAATATGAAAGCAGGAATTTCCAACAGTTATTTTCTACTTTCAGGTTCAAGGGGGAAAATGAGAACTCCCAAACTTTGTAATTTTGATGTCCCATAAACAAATTGAGCTATTAATTCCAAATATTATTTTAGCATGAAGAATGACGCAGCAGTTACTAGATTATCCTTCATTACTTTTTGGTTCTTGCTCAATGGATATCCTTGATTACTTAACAATGTGAATGTATTATTGTTTCACTGTTTTTCTAGTTCAATGTTTAGGTAATTAAGCTTAATAAATGGTCTTTTCATCAATATGAATATGGAATCTTAATTCTTGAACTCACTGAATACTGATTGATTATAGTCATATGTACTGACATGAATGGAAAAACCCAGCTCCTCTTTTTCAAGCAATATGTAAGACTGACAGATATAGCCGGCTTACACATTGGCATATGTAACATGAGCAGATAGATGGGCAAAGCCTTCAGTTCACAGCAAATACAAACAAATTCTTAACACCTTTCATATTTAGCGACAAACCACATATATTAGCACCTGTTCCAATGATGTAACACCTATAAAGTTGCACCAACCAATGCAGTACACACCCAACACCCACCCACCCTCACACACACACACACACACACAAAGAGAGATAATATAAGCACAACTAAACCTTAAGAACATTACAACAAAGCATGAGCCTTGCATAATAGTTACCATAAGAAAGAGAACGTACCTTGGTAGAAACCAATGGAGCTCTCTCACCCGGTATCCTCACATCAGGTAGGTAACTAAAGTCTGAAGCAATTAAAGACATCTTTGGTAACACCCCATGCAAAACCTCTAGTAGTCTCTGCAATTATGAAAATAGTATTTCTGTCAGAAGTAGAATATATTGAAGAAAAGAGAACTACAAAACATTTCTCTTACCAGGCAACCAGTTGGTAGCCAACATCTTCGAGGTTTAGGAAAAACTTTAGACCAAATGCTTCTTGCCATTGACACTGAACCACTTTGGTTGCTATGATCTTTTTCCCAGTCCATGATCTCAACACAACGTGTTATTAGGGAGTCTTGTAATGGCTTAAACAACTCAGAGTGTGTTTCCCTATTAAAGGAAGAAACCAGGATCAGTGTGGAGATACAAGCTGTACCACAGCTAGAAGAAAACAGGAGGACATGCAAGACTGGACATGACTTTCAGGTGTTAAGCAAACAAAATTGTCAAATACCCTTCAAGAATGAACTTAAACAGAGAGTTTATACCACTCCTGGTCCTGCTTTTATGGATAAGAGATAATTGACTCAACAAAACAATTCCAGCATCCTTAGTTGACTAGATTGCATGGCAAGTCACAACCAGGATCACACGCTTGACTTCTGCGGCAAAAGCTGCAGATATATTTTATTACTCAATTCCAAAACACTTTATTAGCTGTAACTATTAAACTAGAAGGCGGAGGAGGCATTATAAAACCTCAAAATTCTAACCCACTTCCTAGTATATTAGAGTTAATTCATCACAATCATCAGTAGTATTTACACATCTAAAATGCTTATTAAAAGATGGGATAGCTCTACAAATTGTCCAAAAAATAAAAAGAGCCAACACTAAAGCTTTAGCAAAGAACTTCTCTTTCCACAAGAGAGGTACGTTTGAGAAGAGCCTCAATGCTACATTCATTGCACTCATTCTAAAGAAGGAACGGGTAAGAGATGTAAAGGATTTCAAACTTATTAGCATAGAAGTCAGTGGCTACAAAATCCTAGCAGAAATTCTCCAACAGATTCAAGAATGCGATGGATGAGTTGTTAATTTGTTATTGAACACTCATAAAGAGTGGTAAGCTTGAGAAAAGCCTGAATGCTACATTTATTGCACTCATTCAAAAGAAGGTAGGGGGTGAGAGATGTAAAGGATGTCAAAACTATTAGCCTAGTAGTTTGTGGCTACAAAGCTCTAGCAGAAGTCCTGTCCAACAGATTCAAAAATGTGAGGGGTGAGTTGTCATCCAACACTCATGCTTTCATTCATGGAAGGAAAATCTTAGATTTTGTCATCACAGCAAACAAATGCTTAGATAGTAGATTGAAAGAAGGGCATCCCAGGAGTGTCATGTAAGTTTAACTTGAAAAAGGCATATGACCATCTAAACTAGATGTTTCTCTTGTATTTGTTGAGGAGTTGTGGCTTTGGAGGCAGAATTTTATTGTTCTTTGTGTATCCACAATCCGGTTCTCAGTGTTGGTGAATGCACTCCCAGTGGCTTCTGTGCAAGCACAAGGGGCCTACACCAAGGCAATCCCTGATTCCCTCTCTTTTTTTTTTTGTCATGGGGGTTCTAAGTAGGCTGATTGCCAAGGCAGTGGATGGGTTTTATTTTTTATATTTAATTATTATTATTATCAGGCTTCTCTATAACATGGAAAATAATGCTCGAACAAAGATCTCTCATCTTTTACAGTAGATGATACACTCATCCTTTGTGATACAGAAGCTAACTAGATTTCGGTTCTTGCATTGCCCCTGATTGTATGTTGAAGCTATGTCTAAGTTGAAAATAAACTTGGAGAAGTCAAAGGTAGTCCCGGTGGGTGATGTTAATTGATGAGTTGGCTTGTATTCTTGGTTGTAAGGTGGCTCATCTTCCACTTAAGTATTTGGGTTTACTTCTCAGTGCGGAATTCAAACTAAAATCAATTTCAGATGGAATTCTAAAGAGGTTGGAAAAACTAAAGATGATGGAAAATGCTTGGCAAGATGGAAGAAGATTTACCAAACAAAGGGAGCAAGGCTTACCCTTATCAAGAGTATGCTTTCTAGTCTCCCACTTATTATATGTCTCTATTTCCTTTAGCCATTAAAGTGGCTTATAGAGTAGAAAACATTCAAAGAGATTTTCTATAGGGTGGAATGGGGGATGAGTTTAAATTTTATTTAGTCAACTGTAGTTCTATTTGTACCCCTATCCAATTTGGTGGTTTGGGGATTAGGAGGTAACCATTATGGTTGTGGTGGTATATAGTGGAGCCAGATTCCCTGTGAAGAAGAGTTATAGAAAATAAGCATGTAATTAATGGGGTGGATGATACTTGGATAGGGAGGGGTCCTTATGGCATGAGCTTATGGAATTGGACTAATTTTGTAAATTACATTCATTTTGAGTGGGCAATGGAACCAGGGTCAGAAAAATCTTTGGTGTAGTGAAGACATCTTTAAGCATAGGTACCCAAAGCTATTTCTAATAGCTACAAACAGAGATGCAATAGTGGCAGGTTATATGGATGTCTCCACAGGCAACAATCAATGGAATCCATCTTTTCTTCGTGCAATACAAGATTGTGAATAGAGTGCGCAGATTCCTTCTTGAATGATTTGTATGCTGTAACGATCAAAATGAGAGAAAAGCATAGGATGATATGGTCCCTTTCTAAGAAATAAGGATTTACAGTAAACACTTATTATAAAATTTTGAGTATAGGGGAGATGCAAATTTCCCTTGGAAAGCAATATGGCAAGTCAGAGCTCTGTACCTTGTAGTTTTCTTTGCTTGGACAGCAACCAAGGGTAGAATTAATAGTGGATAACATGAGAAAACAGGGAATAATAATTACTGATTGGTGTTCTGCGTGTAGATCCAATGAGGAGTCTGTGGATCATCTCTTCCTTTATTGTGAAGTAGCTAGAGATTTACGGTTGCTTGTTTGGCATTTATTCAGGGTGAGTTGGATGATGCCAAGGACGGTGCTTGAGCTATTGTCTTGTTGATCAGGTTGTTTTGGAAAAAAAATCAAGGTTGGACTATGGAGGGCTATTCTAATGTGTTTGATGAGGAGCATTTGGAAAGAAAAGAGCAATAGCACTTTTGACCATGAACTCTCAATTGTAAAGCTAGGCTTCTGTCTTGCAGTCTTACATGCATGGCAGTTGGATGCTAATCCGTCCACTTCTTCAAATTTGTTAGATTTCAAATGTGTACTGGGGTTGCACCCCTTTTGTGGACTTTAGGCTGCGTTTGAATCGACTTCAAAGTGATTCCGGAAATGATTTTCCGGAAAATAGGTGTGTTTGGTTGTTACTTCAAATTCGGTCAAACTGAAAAGCATTTCCAGTTGACCGAATTTGAGAGCCAAAACAACGGAAATGATTTTTCGTTTCTATTTTCACTTCAAAGTACTTCCGACCTTGGAAAATAGAAGAGAGAGAAAGAGAGAGAGAGAGAGAGAGAGATCGCGACATCACCGTCCGCCGACATCACCGGCTCGTGCGGTAGCGCCGATGGCGATCGCGATCGCGATCTCTGCTTCGATCTTCGCGCGATCGCGATTGATGCATCGCGCGAACGCGATCGACGCATCGCGCGAACGCGTCGATCGCGATCCGGCGCGATGCGCCGACCGCTCCGATCACTATCGCGCCGATCGCGATCTCTCCGATCGCAATCTCGCCTTCGTTTGTCCGGATTTGATGATTTTTTGCTGGGTTTTGTTTGTGTTTTGATGAATAAATGATATTATATAATCGTTTGGTAACCAAGAAAATGTGAGAAAATGTGAGCAACAAGTAGAAAATGTGAGCAACAAGTAGAAAATGTGAAAATGTGTTTTCTATGGTATTTTCAAGAACACAACCAAACATCAGAAAATATTTTCCGAAAAATTTTTTGAAATGCAACCAAACACATGAAAACATTTTCCTTTCCGGAAAATAGCATTTCCGGAAAATATAATATTTTCCGGAAATACTTTTACACGAACCAAACACAGCCTTAATGAAGTTATAGTTATCTATTAAAAAAAATTGGCAAAGACTATCCTGGTATTCTACAGAAAAAATGATGTTCAGTTAAATGACCTTCCTTTTATCTGTGGTAATTTATACTGTCCTAGTTATATGTATGTAGGGCTACAGGTCTACATCTTTGCTATATGTTCAAGACAGTAACAGTACAATGTACATGCCTACAAATTCATGTAAAACATTAAGTAGTTAAAAACCATTTGAACATGAATTCTCAAGCAAGAAACTCTACTGGATCTCTTTGTATACTGAGTTTGAGTTGCAAGACAACGCAATTCAGTACCATGGCAACACATGAAACACAGTAATACAGAAGTTGAAACAAAGCATTATAGAGATTTTCTTGGCACCTGCACACTTTATGCCTACCTATCATGTTTCTTCCCAACCCATACTTCCATCCATGGAGAAACTTGATTTTCTGAATAGATGAGATCATGTGGAAGATTATCAAGAACCTGTAAGGACTAAATGAATAAGTTTGCTCATGGGATAAATCTGATCAACAATGTCTACTTTATTAAATGCAAAAGCATGAAAAGCCACAGCCTTCACCCCACATCAGGGGCAGTGCCTCTACACATCCACACATGCACACACATCAGAGAGAGAGAGAGATCCTAATGATAAACAATTTCATCAATGGGGCAAGATAACATAATGTCAAGAGAATTAGGTGTATGGTTTAGATGTCCTTCGTGATATTGCTTCAACTCTCTAAAAGTGATTGCGTGCTTCACATTGCTTCAACCCAAACCAGCATTTTGCTGTGGGGGACGATTGATTTCCCTCTTTAGAGTTGACTGGAGAAGCTCAATTTGGCTGGATACAGATAGGCATCAGTCATATTGTGCAAATCAGGGGGAGTCAAGACCATGTTGGTTGGCTTGGGTGTAGCTGGTACACTTGTTTAAGGCCAGTGGTTCTAATTTTAGCTTGCATAGCAAACAGATGGAATGTCAGTGTAAATGGACATATGGTACCTGCACTAAACTGATTCAAAATAAACAAGTGCAATTTTGGATCTAGGAAATGGAAACAAGTGGCGAGAGCTTGGTTTCCCTAGCTGCAACTAGAGTTGGTTCTTTCAACAAGGTTTCAAGGTAAAGTGCATGGTGCTGTTCTTGCTGGGGCACTTGAGCAAGATGGCTCTAATGTATTATGGCAGAGTGACACATTTACCAGAGAAGAAGGTTAATTGGCATGACTATATTAGAGTAAAGGTTGGAGATTGTTACAGTTGAGACATGGAAAATTGATGCAGAACAACCAGAACAAAACTAAAACAACAATAAAATAAAGAGATATGACCTAAGAGTCAGCACCTAAGTCTTGCTTGGAGTTAGCACCAAGCAAGGAAACCACTAGGAGTCAACACCAGACCAAAGAAAAACCAAACGACCATTTTTTTTCATTCATCAAAATATCAACTCCCTCCTCAAGGAGTACAATAGGTTGCTTATAAAGGATTGCTAAACCCTAGTTCTAATTGGTTAGGAAACCCTAATTGCCTTATTACAAAATTAACCTTGCTTCCCAAATTAAAATACTAATAGCCCAATAAACTACTAGGACCTAAAACATAAAAATACAATTGACTTGCAAACATAAATAATATTAAACAATAATTTTCTCGCATCTCCCGCATCAAAAATATTCATGTAACCAAAATGTTTTGTTGTAGCCAATTAATTGTGTTTATCAACTTAGAATTCTTTGGGAATTTACTCTATAGCTACAATAACAATATGAAGTGGTGAAGAAGATTTGGGTGTCAAAATGTCCCCCTTGATATTGCTTCAAATTTAAAAAAAAAAATTTAAAAAAAAAAAATTTTAAAAAAAATTATCACCTACTTCACATGTATCGAGATAGTTGAAGCATGAAGCATGAATACATGATAAAACAAAACCATTTGCCAGGAATAAATAAAGTATGTTTATCAACTTTGGATACTTCAAAATTTTCTCCAATGACTCTAATAGCAACACTTTGTCACCTCAAAGAAACTGATGCAAATCAAAGATAGATCATACCTCAAGCATTATTACCCAACATGGTTGTTGGTCCACATCCCCTGTTAATAAAGGGAAACTAGCATTAATATCTAAATTCATGATAGATGTGGAAAGAACTGCACATTTTGAAGAAAAATATACACATGAAGCATATAGAAGAACTGGTAACTGTGCAATTGCAGGAGACTGCTCAGCAAGGGGGATTTTGTTTAATTGATGAGTTTTTTGCTTGTTTAAGCAATAGTGGGATTTTAATTTGTGATTTCATGTCTGTGCTTCTAAGAGGAGGTGTGCCTGTATGCTTTTGGAACCTTGTGGATGCATATGCATCTTGAACTGCTATATTCTACTTGTTCTTTTGACAAAGAAAATTTCATAAGTGCTCACATCTACCATGAGAAAGACTACTGACAGAAATTAATCTATGTTTATGAAACAAAAAATAATTGGAAATTTTTTTTTTTTTTTTTTTGGCTTACAAGTTTTTTTTTTTTGGGGGGGGGGGGGGAAGGGGGGATTTGAACCCAGCTTCTCTTCCATGGGAGAACTAGGCGGTGCCATGGAGCCACAAGGCTCTTGGCAAAATACAGTAATAACATTTTGAGTATTATAAGTTTAAAAAAAAAGATTTTTAAAAATTTAAAAAAAAAAAAAAACCCAAATGGCAGTCTTTGAAGTGGGATGACCAAGCTTAAGTCATAAGAAATCTAACACACATGATAATGTGAGAAATAGAAAGGTCAGAGTAAATATACCAATTATTTTGATAATGATATAATATGTTTATTACTTCTTTGAACTTTTAAGTAAACAAATAGTGCAAACTCAGTCCTATCAGAAGCATTGAAAGTAAGGTACAATATGCAAAGACAACTTACCCCATCCACTCTGGTCAGCAGCATCACGGCATTCTACTCTAAACTTTGACAAGTGAGTACGAACTTCTCCAACAGTTTGTCTTTGTATCTCAGCCAGTGAAGGACTGATTTCCACTGATCTGCAGTTACACATGTGATTGAAGTCACTACTAAATATACAAGATAAAACAAGAGTACAAGGATAAATGTATAGAATGGAGGGAGAAAGAAGAGAGCAGAGTGGAGAGGGGAAGGTGTAGCTAGAAATACAAACATAGGTAACATTAAGAGATTACAGACGCAGGTATATCACTGGCTTGATTAGGTGAATCCAAATTGAACTAGCTCCCACATGCATGCTCATTATTACAAAATATTAGAGTTTATCAAAATTGTAACTGAATAATCTCAAATTTAAATACTCATAAATTTTGAACGTGATAAAAGAGCTCAATTTGGGTTTAGGTGTATGGGCCTGATGACACTGGACAATCAAAACTTGATGCAACATGAAATTAAAGAGCATAAACAATAAAAATCACCAAGGAGTTAGTACCTAGGGTTACTTGGAATCAGCACCAACAGAAATAGAAAACCCAGGAGTCACAGCACCTAGGGTTGGCAGAATCAACACAAGACTGTTGGAAAAATTCCATGAGAAATTCTTATTAATCAAGGAAGCTGTAAATTGTCTCCATAGGAGTACATTACTGTGCTTGTATACACTACTAAAACTAATCCCTAATTCTGGTTGGCTTAGAAAGCCCTAATGGGTGGGCTGCAGCTTGGGTAGGCCTGCCTAGGTTCAAATCTTGACTTAGGGAGAGAAAAAAGAAGAAGCAAGACTTGTAGACAAAAGCAAAATTACCCCAGAATCAACTCCTATCCGCACAGAATTATGGCTTGAGAATTTAATCTTGCTACACAACTGGTATCACTAATACAAAACAACTTAGAATTTAAATATGCATCTTTAGATTTTGAAATAAAATGGAGGATCAATAGGAAATCAATCACATTCAAAACCAAAAGCTTCCTTTCTAAATTTCTGAAATTTTATGAAGACTAAAACATTGTCTGGAGAAAACACGTAGAGGACATGTATCATGATGATGGCATGTATAAACTTATTGTTTGCATCTAAAGAGCTAATTTATTGATGGTATAAAGAACTATGGTCAAAGCACATACATGTAAGTCATATTGTTGTAAACTCTGGTCGGCGCATTCAACATTATGTAGTCCAGTATACCCTTTGCGCAGGTTCCTGATCCACCACCAATTTCATATATCTGAGTGCACATTATAAAAGAATGGAATCAACTTTTAGACTTAATGTATCAAACAAGAAGATAAATGCAAAAACAAAGAAAATTCGGAACCATTTAATGGATGATGATTTCCAACACGAAAAAAGAATGTGACTAAAAATTTTTAAAATGTTAATGAAAATAAGGTGATGCAAACAAGAAGAAATTATGAAAGGGAGGAGCTATTTTCTCTATGTTCTGTCATCCCAATCCATTCCATATATATATAAGCGTTTACAAAAAATGGATTAGAATATTCTGATGGTGACAGCTAGAATAGGGACACCTCACCAATGGTGTCTTCATTCTCTCTCTACCAATAAATCCAAAATCTGGAAAGCTGGTCACAGAAACAGAAAGAAGTTTAAACAGAAGCATACTGTTTATGTTATTGGCTAATAACTAAAGTTCTTCACAATTATTATTATGTTTCTCAATCCTTTGGGATTCAATAGGCTCCAGAGAGCATTTTTTATCATATGCTTGACTGTAGGAATTGGTTAGGTAACCACTCTTCAGACATCTGGAATTTGGTCTAGGTATGCTTGATGTGGTCCATATGGAAGGAACGTAACGGGCATACATTTGAGGGTGTGGATAGTATGGGTAACCAATTATTGGCCAATTTTGTCAGTTCTACCATTTGATTGGTCTCATGCTTGGGATTTTATGAATTGTGATTCCATTATGATGTTTAGAGTCTTTGTCTTGTACAAAATCTTTTTAATTTTTAAGTCTTTTTTGTACATATAGTAGTTATTAAAATAAAAAATTATTCTAACTTATCAAAAAAAAGAGGGGAAAAATCACACTTTACCTTTTTAAACTATATCCCTTTTTCACTTACCCCCTAAACGATGAGAATGCACACTTAACCATAAACTATTACCTGTGTAACACTTTGCTCCCCATGCCACGGGTAATAATTTAGGGAAATAACTGTGCATTACC
Source organism: Quercus lobata (assembly GCF_001633185.2). NCBI lineage: Eukaryota > Viridiplantae > Streptophyta > Magnoliopsida > Fagales > Fagaceae > Quercus > Quercus lobata. The sequence goes on from NC_044909.1 coordinate 24,414,455, forward strand.
ACAGTTTAGGGGGTAAGTGTAGAAGGAATATGGTTTAGGGGAGTAAAGTGTAATTTTCCCAAAAAAATTTTGTTGGTAACAAATAACTAAGTGGTCCACAAATATGCTACCATGCAGGACAGTAATATGTGGAGAGACATAACATACCCAAAACTGAAGCTAAGAATATAGAAGAGATGGCATCTACCTTTTCATTTTAAAAGGAAAATATCTGATATTGTCACCAAAGTATAGGTTATGACTAAAACTGAACTCCTTGTTTCTGAACAAAAGACTATAGACCTATGCATCTATGGCAAAGCCCCTTCAGCAGCAAAACTATTAGCTTACCTCCAATCCTCTATTGCTACAGTCATGCTGGCTAGGCAGCAGTGAAGACCTAGCTTCACTTAGCATGCCCCTCACACCCGTCTCATCAAGCAATCATAGTGGGAAGAATATGCACCAAAATAATAATGAGCAAGTGCTGCAGTTAGGTGATAATTTCTGGCCTATAGAAACAAGCTGATATGTACACAAAATGGCTATCAAAGAAAGTAACCTTTAAAGGCATCATTAAACACCCATGCAGTTCTTAATATTTTGGTGGGGCATAAACAGTTGCATCCTATAGAACAGATACGTAATCTAGAAATAAAGCTTTCTTTCCAAATATTGTAGACTGGTCTCAAAATATGAATTTTGAAATAGATACTGAATTTCAAATCAAAATAAAAAGTAATAAGAATATAATGTAACAATATGTCCAAAGTCTGAGTTGATTTGTGCAGTGGAAGATTATGAACAAAAGGGAGCTTACTTTTAGTGGAACTGAAAGATTAGCAGTCCGCATTATGGATTCTGCAATTCCATGTGCATACCAAGGCTACAAGAAAGAAAGGGTTCATAACATAACTTAGTAAAAAGCAAATACATATACCTAAAAGGTCTAGAAAACAAAAATAGTTCCTTATCCCTAATATGGACAGATCTTGATTTAATAGATATAAAGCACAATGAAAGATTTCATTCATTAGTGACCACTTTAAAGCATAGCAAATATGTAAATGCCAATCAAATAATCATGTTCCAGGTTTTACTCCCATGATTGCACCAAACCCAACCATATAAATACAGAATTCCCTGAAACTCAGCCAGACATCACCATTTAAATACTGTGATTCATTACAGAACCATGTTAGGTAACTCCAACCAACATAACAAAGAATGTGGATTTTTATGGTGTTTAAACTTTAAAGTCAATTACTTCCTCTAAGATAATGGTGGGTAACATTGAAGAGTTTATATAAAGCAAATAGTTAGAAATAATAGTGTTGTTTTTAAGACTGGATTTTTTCCCATTCAATATATCTTATTTTATATTCCTCATCATAATGGTGTTATTTGGATGGCTATCCCTCATTGTTTGATGTGGTGCATTTGGCAAGGGAGAAACAACCGGTGTTTTGAAGATTCTGAAAGGACTATAGCTGATTTATAACTTTTCATCTTTAAAACTCTATCAGATTGGATGTCTATCAAAGGAAGTCATTCTATTTTTTCAGTCTATGATTTGATGGATGCTTGTAATTTATGTATTTGATTATTTTGTTCCCCTGCTGTATACTTCCTGTATACTTGGGTGACTAATTATTATGTCTTTGAATAAAATTTTCCTTACTTATCAAATATATATATATATATATATATCTTATTTTATATTCCTTGAGGCTCTCTTAATATTGTCCTTTACACGCAGAAAATATTATTTCACTTCTAAAACCATGCTTAATTAGATTGGCGTGTGAAGGAACACCACTCATCTTTCCCTACTAACATCTATTTTTAAGTTTAAAATGTTTGTGTCCCAGACTCCCCTCACTGCTCCCAAGGAATTAATCACTCATAAGGTATTCTATAAGGAGCTGTAATAACTTTTTATTAAGTGATCCCATCAGGAAAAAAAAAAAAAGCACCATAAAAAATTTAAAAAAAAAATTGAGTTCCCAGACCCGGCGTGTAGGTCTTTTTTTGTCTTTCGTACCTCCGCACAATAGAAATTGCTGAAAAGATAAGAAACTAACTAGTTGAAGAATATAGATTGGGATAAATTTGTTTGGCAATTATTCAGGAAATCATGTTAGACAAGAAAATAATTATCTCCTTAATCCTCATTGATAACAGAGAAATGAAAATGAGAAGAGATTTGACACCCAATTTTCATATAGGTTTGGATTTCTCTATGCTGTCACACACGCACAGAGAGAGAGAGAGAGAGATAACCTTAAAAAGTTCCACTGGAGTAAACCATGCTATGTCATTCTGCTTGTATATATTATCCAAGTACTTCATATAAGCTTTCCTACCTGAAGTGGAGAGGAGAACTTAGGTCTAGTCTAAAAGAAGGGTTTAAGAAGAAACTCCAGCAACAAACAAGATTAAAGCAAAGAAAAAGATAATAGGATTGAAGCTCGAACAATCAAATATCAATTTCTAGGCTCAAAGAGTTCAAGAACTATTCGACTCTGAAATTTCTTGAAATAGATAAGAAAATGGAGTCTACAATATCAGAAATTTCATGAAATAGATAAGACAATGGTGTCTATAATGACTCAAAAGAGGCTATGTATAATAGCCTTTAGTAGCCCAATGCCATCCAATTAAAGTTTAAGGCCAAGATCATAATTCTTTTGCCACATCAAAATATTTTTCTTTTTTTAATAAGTAATGAAGTTTTATTGATGAACACAAAGAAGTACAAAAGTCTCAAAAGGAAAATATAAGGAAAACTTGAAACTCTAAAATAGAAGAACACTTTGTAAAACCCCAAACCTGGGACCAATAAAAAAGAATACAGGCAAACCAAGCTTTCAATTTATCCAATGAGCTCTCCATATCTTCAAAAGTATGTCTATTCTACTCCTTCCAAACAAGTCACATCAAAGAAGCCGGCACCATGTTCCAAATATCTAAACCATACTTACCAAACCAATTTCTCCGGCTAAATAAGAAAGAAACAACATTCCCTGGCAAAACCCACCAAATCCCAAGCATTTGAAACAGAACTCCCCACAAAGCAAAAGTGATGTCACAATGGATTAAAAGGTGATCCACTGATTCCCTGTTGCTTTGGCACATACAACACCAATTAACCAATGGCAGACCCCACTTAGTGAGATTATCCAAACTGAGGATCTTTCCCAGTGCTACTGTCCACAAAAAGAATAACACCCTCTTGGGACCCTTAACAGACCAAATACCTTTCCAAGGGAAAGGAGCTGAAGTGGCACCCCAGATCTCCTTGTAAAAGGATTGGATATCAAAAATCCCATTCCCCTTAAGGACTCCATTTCATCTTATCCACCCCCTCACCCCCAAGAACCAGAAAATACATAAGATTGAAGAAGGATAGAATATCATCCAACTTTCAATCATGAAAGTTCTTGTGAAATCTCAGGTTCCAATTCCTCGCTTCCCCAATCTATTGAGAGCCCAACACACCATAAATGAAAACATCCTTGTCCATTGTACACTCAAACAAATTAGGAAATAATGATTTCAGAGGGAGTTCCCTGGCCCAACAATCATGCTGAAACTGAATATGATTCCCCTCTCCAACAACAAAGGCCACATGCAATGATAATCTGTTCAAACCTCCACTCAGCCAGAAATTGCACCCATGAGTACCTCCTAATGGAAAACTTCATGCCCAAACCGCAGTAACCACTTACCAAGCAAAGCTTAATTAAAATGCACAAACCTCCTAATCCTCAAACCCCCAGTTTCAACGGGTGAACAAACCTTGTCCCAAGCCATCAAGGAATATTTAAACTCCTCCCCTGAAGCTCCCTATAAGAAATTCCTCTAAATCTTTTCCAATCTATCAGCCACAAACTTGGGAATGGTGAATAAGGACAAAAAGTAAGTGGGAAGACTAGAGAGAACAAACTTTAGTAAAGTAAGCCTACCTCCCTTAGATAGATAAAGTCCCTTCCAGCCTGACAATTTCCGTTCCACCTTCTCCAAAATGGGATTCCAGACTGAGGAGACGATCCACCACTTCACATTGTGATTCCAAAATGGGATAACAATGTAAAAGAAGATGATCCACCACTTCACCATAATTCTTACACATGCAAACTCAATCCACAATAAAAATTTTCCCTTTACCCATAGTAGCTGTCCATATATAGAATGCTAATTTTCTAGGTGCCTTTAAAAAAAAAAATAATAATAATAATTAAAGAAACTTTATTGAATCCAACAGAATAACACGCAGTAAACAAGGTGTGTACTGAGGTGGCTACAGCATCAAGAAAAAGTAACAAAGTAAAATCAAGATGACATGGTAAAACTACAACTCTGTCGTCGTCGTCGGCATTTCCAAACCTTCAAAGTTCAAACACACTATAATTTAATTATGCTCCGTCCAAGGAGTTCACATAAGGCCCAAAGGTGCAGCACTCCAATAGCACCCTTTTCCATATTTACAAAAAACTCCCTTTCCAACACACCAACAACAAATCTAGAAGTCTGGGAGGAATTACAGATATAAGACCATCTAACCGCTATTAGTATTACCTTCCATCAGTGTAAAATTATCCAATCCACCCAAGGGCCAAGGCAGCAGTCCATGTAGCATAAGCAGGAGTTTAGCACTCCTTCCAAATGCTCTTCGAGGGAAATGTACATCCATCCCCAGTATAGTATAGATTACCTAATAAAACAACGTCACCTCAAATATCCCACTCTTTGTTGGTCTCCAACAAAACAAATCTGGTCCTCTGCATCCCTTGTAATTTTTACTAAATAAATGAGATCCATAACATAAGATTATTGGCTAATAATATTTGTACACACTCCCAGCAGAATAGTGTTCTCAGCAGTACTTGCCACCACCTCCCCCAAAAAGAGAAATTGGAGTTGCTAACCCCATTCTAGCTAGAGCTTATACATATGATATAAACATTTAAGCTTTTTTGTTCTTGAAATCAGCAAAACCCAGATAAAATAAAGAAAAAAAGTACCTTGGAGGTTATTGAAGCTAATGGTTTTGTGAAGCACACCAACAGAGACGGGACTTTGAGAGAAGTAGCCATGAGTGGGGTGGTAAAGGGCGGAATGTATGAAGTCCCGAACCTATCCCAAAACCACATTTCTTTTCTAAGAAGAAACCCATTTTATTATTTTGTTATTAAAAAGAAAAAGAAGTGGGCTTACGAGGATGGGTTTGTCTGGCACAATATGCGTGGAGAAGAGAGCTTCAATCAAGAAATGGAAGCAGGATCAGATCAAAAGAAACGAAGAATGAGAGTGAGAGAGAGAGTTTGTGAGAGAATGTATACCTTTGCCTTTGCTAGTGTGGAGGAAGAGCAGAGTGCGAGCCAACATTTCTAATTTCTTCACTTACAGTTATCAATAAATATCAATGTGGGGTTTCAAAACAGCTGCTCAGTGTGGGTTTTAAACGAAAAATATGACTTTATCTCAAATCCAGATAATAAACATGGACACGCAAATCTTAAAAAAGCTTCAACCTACATTTGAGTGAGTTTCAACACTCAACTTACAATTTAGAGAAGTCAAGCCCACAAATCAAATTTCATGTTTCAAAACCTATGAAGCATGGGTGCGTTTCCGAATTCGGGTGCGAGTCTCGACAAATTTTGAAAAGGTTAGGTGCGGGTGTGGCAGGGTGCGACGATTAAAAAATTATTAAAAATATTTTTATTTATATTTTCTATATATTTTTACTATTAAAATATTCTTAAAAAACTTATTACTATGCCTTGATTCACAAAACAAAGAAAGAAGAAGGCAAGAAATACAAAACAAAACACAAAACAAAAAAGAAAACACAAAAGAAGTAACAAATATTCAGAATAAAATTAAGAAATGACATATTTAGGATGTTTTGGCCTTATTCAAAGCCGATTTCGGCTGTTCCGACATGATTCAAGGCCGATTTCGACTTGTTTCGATCATTTCAATCTGTTTCGGCCGTTGGCCAATAAGACTTGATTTTGGCCAAATCTGCTCGGTTCGGTGCAAATTGAGCCAAGTTGATGTGAATCCGTGAAAAAAAAAAAAAAAGCTCAAACACGGCACCAATGCATTGGCAATCGTCAAACTCCGGTGCAGCACCCTCCCAACCGCGTCCGTGCTTCATAACTCAAACCACATTTACTTTAAATAACTCGAAAGCACATATATCAAATTTCAAGTTTCAAACCGCTTTTTCTTGGGAGAAAATCAAACTTCCAAAACAAATGTTTGTCAAGTCCAAAACTTGAAAGAAAGGCCTAAGTAAAAGTTAGGGATACAATTTTTTTTTTTTTTTTTAATTTTTATAAAGGTTCGTTATGTTGAAAACTCTAAACAAGTGAAGAGAAGACAAGTACATGTCTCAATTGGTCAAGTTTTCAAGTAATACACACGAGGAAAAAGCATAAAAAAGGAGTTTTAAGCCTTTTATACCTTCTTTTCATAACCTAAACTTGACCTATGTTACAACCTACAAAAAAGACATCCTTGAACTTTTACTAGGTTTAGGCACACCTTTAGCGTTTGTTGTATTTTCTCTTAGATAAAGGGGAAAAAAAAAATATATATATATATATATATATATCTATATATATATACTGCATAAATCACTACTGCTACTATTTATAGCAAAGATACTTCATAAATCACTTTTGTCCATTCCTCTATGCTATCTCCACAAGCCTCATCTTGGCTCTTAAGCTAGATGTCCAATATAGCAAATAAATAAAAAAAAAGTCCAATATAGCCTCTCTTTTGTTGTGTTCAAAGGGGACTCCATTTTTGTGATTGGGAAAATTCTTAAGTAATCTCAGCCAAGCCAATAAGAGGACGCTATGGTGATAAAGATGAATTACATCATTATTCATGCCATGTCAACCGAATAAGCATTGCTGCTCCAAACGTTTGTTAGTCCCTGTGGACACAATGGGGAGTCATCACCTAGTTTTTGTAATGGTCTAGAAACCATATATATAGCATTCTCTCGAGAAATGACCATTGATCTTACTACCAGAGATATGAGTTCGAAGTTAAGGAATGGTCTTGGGAAGGTGTTAGGCACCCAAAACCGCCCAACCCTAAGGTTGGCTTTCCCTTATTGTGTCTTATGTCTTAACCCTATTAAAGACATATTCAATATTTTATCTATACTCACACATTCTAGCATTCATCTAACAATCAACATAGCATCAGACATCCCTAGCATGACATAGACCCTAGCATGTTACTATCATACATGTCATCCACCTGACATTCATCTAGCATACTTCTCATCACACTATATTACATCATTCAAGGCAGCAACATGTGAACACTAAATCAAGGCAGTAACACAAGCGTAAAAGGATCCAAGCAAACATGTGATTAAGCATAACTTTTCTAAACAAACATGTTCAAATCTATCATTAAACAAAATCATATTCAAAGATACATGTTCATATGAATGCATGACTTACCTCACTTACCTTGTAGCAACTTAGCACCTATGGCATTCATGCATGGACATGTGAATGCGTGTTCATGGTATCAAAACAATAAAACACTAGATGAACCTTAATCTAAACATGTGAAAAGCAAACCAATAAACAAGCATGCGAAATAGAAGCTCAAAAGTGTGAATATATATAAATAAAAAGGAACTAAAACATAAGCATATTATGCAAGGAAACAAGAAATAAAATTAGAAAAATTAGGTTTAGGGTTTCTGGTAGGATCATGCGCATGCATGAACAAGCCTGCGTGCACATAATCAAGCTTGCGTACGTAGCCAAGATTATGCACACGTGGATTTCAGCCCAAAAACCCTAGCAACACAGCAAACAGAGCAAAACTTCAAAACACTAAACCTAACATCCTAACATGCTTTTAAAACATAAAACTACATAAACCTAAGCTATATAAACTTATTAAAATACAAAACAAACAAAGAAACAAGATAAACAATAAAATTAAAATAGAAAAAAGAGAAAAGAATTTAGAACTCAATACCTCAAAACAAAAACTCCTAGGCTTGATTTTTGATCATTTTCCTTAGTCAAATCTATTCACAATCAATGAAAAGGTGATTAGTAGTCTTAAACTCAAAGATCAAGGTTAGAAAATGCCCTAATCAAAAGAAAATTGACTTGAGGATGTTTTGTAAAAAACTCCCTCTTTGATTCACTATTTCTAGTGAATCTTAGTGTTTTTCCGTGAGATTCCTGTGTCTCTTTGAAAAGGTACCATGTATGGCTATTTATATTAAGAAAATAGTGGTTTGGAATGACTCCAGAATATGTGGGATTTGTTCCAAATCTCAGCATTAATGCAAAAAACTTGCCTTTTTATGTTTTTGGAACCCTTCATGCACATGCAAGATTAGGCCTATATACACATGCAACATGGCTACGCACGTAGGCTGATTCTTGCGTGCGCATACCGAGGGTTTCCTTGGTTTAATTTTCCAAAAATAGACCTATTTGCTCATTAATATTTATATTTTTCATTTTAACATTTCTCAAGTAAATTTCACATTTGATTGGGCCCTAAACCAACCTTAGGTCTTAGAATTTCAACATCATTAAAGAACGGGGACCCAAGTCATAAGGGGTACAAAATGTGGTATCTACAGATGCCCTTCTTGCGATTTGTGAGCTTCGCTAATAGAATCAAAAGAATAAGAGACAAAACATTTTGTTTCAACGTACAGCTCGGGCCTAACCTACACACACATCACGCATACATAGGGCAGGGTGCAACTCTGAAGAGTTGTGTGGGATTTGTATGTCCAAACCACCTTTGTTGCTCGAGAAACGAGCAACAACAGATTCACTATCTCAGAACCTGTTTTGCCAATTGCAAGCAAAAGGCGAGTAACTCCTAAAGTCATTAAAAAAGAAAAACAAACAAGGCCAATGGCCACAACCATTAACCAAACAAATAAGGGTGCTCTTACGAGCTTAAAAGGATATATATTTGTGGGGTCCATCTGGGGCTCTTGCCTCAAACTTTTCTAGGTGGCTTGCACCTTTGGGTAATACTTGTCTTCTCCATCTCTATCTCTACCTATTCTGATGAGGCTCTTGCCTCGGGGTGACCTTGGTCTCTATCTCTATCTCTACCTCTTCCGTTGTGCCTGCATATTCAACTCCCTCAGGATATGTGACAAGTTCTATATGATGTGCTTGCATGTTCAATTCCCTCAGGATATGTGCACAAGTTCTGAATGATCTGCTTGCATGTTCAATTCTCTCGAGATATGTGCACAAGTTTTATGTTGTATAGGATCTGTGCCTGCATATTCAATTCCGTCGGGATATGTGCATAAGTTCTATGGTATTCCTTTCTGACTTCATAGAGGTTCGTGCCTGCATGTTCAATTCCCATAGGATATGTGCACGAATTCCGTATTGCATGTTCAATTCCCTCAGGATATGTGCACAAGTTCTGTATGATATGCCTGTATGTTCAATTCTCTCGAGATATGTGCATAAGTTCTATGTTGTATAGGATCTCTGCCTGAATATTCAATTCCCTCGGGATATGTGCACAAGTTTTGTGCTATTCCTTTCTGATTTACATGGGGGTTCGTGCCTGCATGTTCAATTCCTGTAGGATATGTGCAGGATGAAAGATCCACTAGGGATGCTAAAGGACTCACTAGGGAGTATAATTCTACTGAGAAGTGTTTTGGTGATGACCTCCAACAAAGTCTTGATGGTGTACGGCCCACTAAAGGGTAGCTTACTGGGGATCTTTCCTCCACTAAGGAATAATTATCTTCTTCTTTCTTATGACTCACTGGAGATTGATGTTAACTCCACCCTCGAGGGGTTTTTACCAGACTCTACTGGAGAAATTTTATTTTGCAACTCTCGAGGGGGCTGCTTCTACGTCTTAGACCCACAAGGGAGTCCTCCTGTGATACTGAGATTCACTTAGGGACTTGGTTGATGATCCTAGCTCATGATTATTTCTGATCCACTGAGGGATGTTTTTTATGCTTTTAATTTACTGGGGATATTTTGAGAGTTTCGATCCATTGGAGATGCTTTTGATGCTTTCAATCCACTAAGGATGCTTTTTATGATCTTTATGTTCCTTGTCTACTGAAGGCATTCCTATCATTTTTGGATGAATTTTTTTAATTTTATTTTGCATTTCTGGCCTCTTGCGGACTTTCTGGGGGTATTTGGATTTTTTTTTTTTTGTGCTAAACTACACGTAGTTTAGCAGGGAGGCCTAACTATATGTAGTTTAGCCATCAAGTGTGTTCCCGCTGTAAACACCACATTTTATACCCTTTACAACTCAAGCCCTTGTTCCCCAGTGATGCTCAAACTCTAAGGACCAAGACCAGTTTAGAGCCCAATCAAATATTAAAATGACTTGAGAAGTGTTAAAATGGAAAATATAAGCTTTTAAATGAGCAAAAATCTATTTTTGGAAATTAAATAACCAAAGTGGCTCTCGGCCTGTGTACGCAAGCTAAAGCCTGCGTACGTAGGCACATTCTTGTGTACAAAACTAGGGTTTTAGAAGTATAAGAAAGGCAAGTTTTTAGCAATAATGGCTGAGATTTGGAACGAATCCCACATCATCTGGGAGTCGTTCCAAACCTCATTTTTTCAACTATAAAAAGCCTTACATGGTACATTTTCAAAACACACAGAAATCCCACGAGAAAAACCTTAGATTCACTAGAAAATAGTGAACCAAAAGATAGTTTTTCATAAAACACCCCCAAGTCATTTTTATTTGATTGGGACCTTTTATAGCCCCAATCCTTTGAGTTTAAGATTGCTAATCACTATTTTATTGAATTGTGATAGATTTGATTGAGGGGAACGGTAAAAAATCAAGCGCAAGAACTTTTTCTTTAAGGTATCCTTTTAAACTTTTCCTTTTCTTTTCTGCCTTTAATCTTTATTTTAATCCATGTTTTGTTTAGTTTATCTTTACACATGTTGGTTTAGGTTAGTTTTAGGTTTTCTTTATGTCTTTAAGCATGTTAGGTTGTTAAATTTTACGTTTTATGTTTTGTTTGGCTTCTGCTCTATTTTTGTGTAAATTAGGTTTTTAGGGTAAAGATCTGCGTACGCATGATCTAGCCTGCACATGCAAGCTGAACTCATGCACACGCAGACCTATTCTAGCGTGTATGATTCTGTTACCCAGAAAGTCTAATTTTTGTTTGTTTTGTTTCTGCATTCACATGTTTATTTTGTGTAGCCTCTTTTTCATATGTTTTTAAGCCTCATAATTGCTTGTTTGCCTTTTAACATGTTTGTTTGTTATCACATGTCTAGATTAGGGTTTCTTAATGTTAATACCATTCATCCACATGTTCATGCATGGATGCCATAAGTGTTGTGCTGCTGAAAGGTAAGTAAAGGATAAGCCATGCATTAGCGATGTTCATGCATTGTATTAGGGTTTCACTTTGATGATATGATAGAACATGCTTAGATGTAAGATTAGGGATTTGTAATATGTTTGCTTGCTGCCTTGTTATAGATGCATGATAGGTTTTTACATGTTAGATGAATGCTAGGGTTTCTTTAATGTGTTTGGCTCCTTTTGTTTGGTTAGATTGATAAGTATGTGTGTTTTGGGATGAAGGATACCATGATTGTATGCATAGATGTATGTTAGTGTGTGTGTGAGTATAGATGCAAGTGTTGAAAGTGCTTTTAATGAGGTTAAGGTATAAGACACAATGATGGGAGGCCAACCTTAGGGTTAGGTGATCTTAGGTGCCTAACACCTTCCCAAGAACGTACCTAAACTCCAAACACAAACTCTGGTAGTAAGATCAAAGGTCCTTCCTCAAAAGGATGCTATATTCATGGTTCCTAGACCATATAACTAGGTGAGGACTCCATTCTGTTGTGCCTACACCCACCTCTTCATCTTTTTTCTCCAACGGTTACCAACCGTTTCTTTTTTTTCATTCTTTTCATCTCCCTCATCTCTTCATATTCCCTCTAACTCTCTCTACAAAAACCTCGTGTCTCTCTCTAATTCCCTCACAATCTGACCCTTATTTTCTTCTTCAATCTCAACTTCTCTCTCAAACTCTCTCATCTCCTTCAATGGCACCCAACTCCAAAAAGAGTTCCTACATCCTTTCCACCGATGCCTTCCATCTCACCCACTAGAATGGGGTGGTAAGGCTGATGACGACTCCTTCCTTGACCTACAGATCACAACAACCTCTTTCGGAAGGTGCAAGGGCCGAATTGGTGAGTTTCATCATTTTTTTCCATTTTCAAGTTTTTCCTTTGATCTTCTGTTTTGAACTATTTTTAGGCTTGTAAATACTTTGGCTTTGCTGTAGGATGAGTATAGATGAAAACTTGACACTTTAGGAGGGGTAGAAACATGTTTAGGTTAAGTTTTGATTGAGAAAACTTTGAAAATGTCGAAGAACACCTCTCTGTGTTCATTCTTGCATGCGCAGGTTTAGGCTTACATGCGCAGACATGTTCTTGTGTGCTCAGCCTGTATTTATGTGTACGCAGGCTTGTTCTTGCGTGCATGTATCTATTCTTTAGTTTATGCACGTGCAGGTTCCAACCTGCATACGCGTGTAGCTTTTTACGTACGCAAGATCCTTCTTGCACACGCATGGCACCAGGCAAAAACCCTAGTTTAGGCATTTTAGCTCCTTTTTTCATCTATTTTTCATCCTTTTGCAATTTTAAAATCATTCCTCACCATTTTTGCATCTCACTATATGCCTCACCTCACATCTCACTCTATTGTGAATCCAGTATCACTTTCCCACCATTCTTTCCACCTAATCATGAATTTAATTTCATTCTCTTTTGCAGGTTTCAACCCATATTCTGGTAGGGGAAGTACTAGCCAAGTATTGGTGTGGTACAACATCCTTACCAAGGAGACTTGGGGCCACATATGTGCTGCGGGTTTTAAGCCTGTCCTTCGCTTACTGCCTGAGAGGTTTACGAGTGCTGTCTTGGCCCAGACCTTAGCTGAGAGGTGGTGGGACATTACTCACACCTTCCATGTTGCTGATCAGGAGATGATTATCACTCCTCACGATTTCCACCGCATGACTGGCCTGCAGTTTGATAAAGTCCTGATAAGTTTGGAGGACGAGTCGGGCACTTAACTGGGTGCAAAGCTACTCGGGTGGAGGTATGCTATTGAAACGATCCGCTATACCAATTTAGAGGTGGACTTCATGCATTGTCCATAGGGGACGGCTGAGGAGGGTACCTAGATGGCCAAGGTCTTTTTGCTATAGCTATTAGAGGCGTACTTATTCGCCAATGGTGGGCAAATAGTGTCCTTGAGGTGGCTGGCTCTTTTCCGAGACTTTGAGAGGGCTCAGACTGCCAACTAGGGGCAGGTATGTTTAGCCTACTTTTACTCCTCCTTGGACACACTCAGCAGGGGGACTCTGTGCCAGCTAGTGGGGCCTTGGAAGCTCCTCGAGGTTAGTTTCTTTCCCTTTCCTCTTGTAGCTCATGCATTCTCATCCTTATGGTCATATGTCCACATGCCATCTAGGTTAAGACAATGTACCATAGTCTTGCCAATTGCATTCATACCCATATCTTGCAATCTGTCATTTAATAAATTACCATGTCTGTGCCTTGCAAACTGTATCATAACCTCTTGCAAACTATCATCTTGCAATATCTGAATCTTGTAAACTGTCATATCTGAATCTTACAAACTATCATCTTGCAAGCTGTACCATATTCTCTTGCAAACTATCATCTTGCGAATTGTTATATCTTTTCAGCATTGGGCCGCGAAGTATGGTCTCATTGCTCGGGAGACTTTGGTGGACTTGAAAAGCCTTACCTCGATTCAGGCCAACCTCAACAGGCTCTCGCCTGATGGTGTAAGTTAGGAATATATTGTTTCCCACTGTTTGCATGCTTCTTAGGATTCTCTTTCTAACCCCATGTGTTGTCATAGATTATATAGAGTCCCAAAGCCGGTGTTGATCCTGTAGCGGACCCAAACTTGAAGGCAGCTGTTATCGTTGCTTCTAGGCTCTCCCAGCCCCTTAAGGGCGGTGGATTGAGAGTGATCTATTTAGCGAAAAGGGTATGCTACCAGCTAGCTGGTGAGGATGTGCCCCAATTTCCAATGGACCCTCTAGTGTTCATGCTTGCCCTTCACTCCATGACGAATACGAAAAACGACCTGTAGGGGCCAGGTATCCCTTTCACCAAGCGAGTCACGACTGAGCTAGACTATAAGGAGTTTAGTGGGACTCGCCTTATGCCTTCCCTCATTGTTAAGGTATGTGTTCTTGCTTCTCTCATTTCTCTTCAATCACTCATCATCTGCATTCTTGTGCATTGGTAACATTCAAACGAAACACTTGTATCAGACTGGCCCTATTGCTAGTGCATTCATTAACCCTCTTAGTTTGCCATGGTCAGTCTATGTCTATGGCCCTGATGGCTTTGCTCGGGAGCAACCTATTGGCCGCAATATCAATGTCACAAGCTACCCTTTTCTTGATGGCACACGGACGGTGAGTTCTCTTTCATTCTTCTTTTACTTTTCTTGCGTCCCAACACTTGTTCTAACAATTTTTTCTTCAAAATTCAGCCCACTATTCAGGAATACGAAGAGCTCGTTTGGCTTGCAGGAAATCTCAAGCTAGAGTTAACTGAGTATTCCCGACAGTTGTATAGTGGTAAGGATGTCAATGATGAAGACGATGGTGGTGGTGGTGGAGGTTTGGAGTCGACTCCAAGTCATTAGCTAAGGAAGAGGTGCTTTTGGTGACCCTACAGACAAACAGACAAACATAAACACAGCATAGCATACTTTCTTGTTTTGTTGCTTTTATTATTTTTCTCTTTTTAGCATACATGCTTGCACTTTAGATTTGTTTTAAGACATTGGGTTGTATTTAAGAACATCTTTCACATTTATGCTTTTATTTGTGATATGTACTTAAATTATAAACATGTGGAAACTTTGCACAATTCTGTTATTCTTGGTCCTTGTTACTTAGAAATTTTGTATTTGAATTGTGCCCTGAGTAGTCCTTTAGGCTATACGACTTACAGGAGAAGCTTTTGGGAGAAAACATACTCAAACTTGGTTTTGCCTGCCTTCCTTCATCTCTTCTAGTTCCAAAGTCTCTCACTCCTTTTGGTTTCCCTCGCATCCTTCCTATATCATCAAGTCAAAGTGAGTGAATCCTTTTTCTCAATCCCTAATTTTTGCCTAGGTCTTTGACCTAGCGGGATCCCTTTAACTTTTGCATGGATTGCCTTTCGGTTTTCAACCCATCGAGACTCCTTATATCATCTTTGAGCTTATTATTTATTCTTTTTATTTTTTAGTCTCTCTTTCTTTTCCTTTCTCTCATGCCTTCTCTCCTTCTCTCCTTCCTTTTCCAGACATGGTCATATGAAGGGTTCCAATTATTTCATCCCAAGAAACGACTTAAGGCTGTCATGAAATGGGTTTACATGGCTGAGAAAGCTTACAAAAAGTCCAATCAAAAGAAAGAAAGACTAACCGACCACCTTGATGTGCCCCAAATTTTAATTTTCCGCACTTTATGATTCTCATGTCTTTTCTTATGAATTTAATAAAGGGTTGGAATGTTCCACATCCCCTATAGAAACAATTCATCATCTCTAAATTTGAGCAATGAGAGAACCATCCATTTATTATCTTTGCTTATTGTCATTATTTTTCTTTCTTTTTCTTTTTTTTTTCTTTTTTCCATGCCATGTAATTTTTGCCCTTAACGTCCTTTAAGGAATTTTCGTCATGCCCATGGTCTTTGCCCCTATCTTTTGCCTAGATTGCCCTTTCAAGTTTTCAACCTAGCGGGGTCCTCTTGCCTTAATTTTTGCCTAGGCCACCCTTTTGGGTTTTTAACCTTGCAGGCTTTTTTTTTTTTTTTTTTTTTTTTTTTTTTTTTTTTTCAAATTTTGTATCTTTGGAGTCTATCCATGTTGATTGGATGAAGCAAAAGGTCCAGACCATCTTGACTTCATCTTCCCTCTTGGATCAAAAGTTTCATCTCTAAACACTTTTAGAACCAAGTCCCCTTCTTTAAGGTTTCTAGGTCTCACCTTTTTGTTAAATGCTCTAGCAATCCTCTTTTGGTATCCTTGTTCATGGTACTGTGCCCTAGCCCTCTTCTCATCTATCAAAGCCAATTGCTCATATCTTTGTTTCACCAAATCTTCCTCTAGGACCTTGGTTTCAGCTAGCATTCTCAAAGATTGTATCTCCACTTTTATGGCAAGCACCAGTTCACTACCATAGAACAAAAAGTAAGGGGTTGCCTTAGTCGATGCACAAATAGAAGTTCTATAACCCCATAAGGCAAATGGAAGCTTCTCGGTCCAATCCTTGTATGTCACTACCATCTTGGCTAGGATGTTCTTGACGTTCGTATTGGCTGCTTCTACGACCCCAGTGGTCTGCAGTCAATACGACAAAGACTTATGATGATCAATGTTGTATAGTACCAAGATTGTTCTAACCTCTCCCTCAAAGTGAGAACCATTAAAGGAGATAATCTCATGGGGTACTCCATATTGATAAATGATGTTATTCTCTACGAATCAAGCCATATGCTTGGCTTTTAACACGGAGTAAGAGGCTGCTTCCACCCGCTTAGTGAAGTAATCAATTGCCACTAGGATGTATTCGTGTCCGTTCGAGGCCTTAAGGGCTATTCTTCCAATCACATCTATGCCCCAGACTGAGAAAGGTCATGGAGAGGTCATGCTGTATAGTTCACTAAGTGGTACGTGGTTCAAGTTTGCATGTGTTTGGCAATCATGGCAGCTCTTCACAAAGTCTACATAATCGGTCTCCATCGTATTCCAATAGTACCCTATCCTCAAGATCTTCTTGGCTAATGTTTTCCCATTCATGTGAGGATCACAAATCCCTTGATGGATTTCTTCCATGACCTTCTCAGCTTCTTCTTTCTTTAGACAACGAAGATGTATACCATCATAGGATCTCCTATAGAGCTAATCTCCACATAAGATGTATTGCATTGCCATCATCCTAATCGAACAACTCTCTCTCTTATTGGCACCATCTGGATATACCCCCAACTCCCAAGAATTTCATAATGTCATAGTACTAAGGAACCCCTTCCTCTTCTATAACTAAGACTAAAGCTTTGGCCTTCTTTTTGTGTACCATCCCATAACTTTGTTTAGTCTCTAAGGGTCTTGTCCATATTCCTTCGGGTATTTCAACCATGGAAGCTAAAGTAGCCAAGGCATCTACGAACTAATTTTGAGCTCTAGGAATGACTGTATATTCAATCTTGTCAAAGGTTTTGGTCAAATTCTCTAAATATTGCTGATAGGGCTTTAAGTGTTCTTCCTTCACTTTCCACAACCTTTATGCTTGAGCTATAACCAAAGTTGAATCTCCAAAGACCTCGGCCTCTTTCACCTCTAATTCTTGGAGAGCTTCCATTCCGGTGATACAAGCCTCATATTCTGCCATGTTATTGGTTGCCTCGAAGTTCAACTTAATTGCCAAGGGTACGTGAGATCCTTCAGGAGTGATCAAGAGTACTCCTATCCTATTTCCATATTAGTTCACAGCTCCATCGAAATATGTCTTCCATACCCCTAGCTTAATGTCCAAAATATTCTTGTCCAGAAAATCTTCTCTACCATCCTCTCCTTCCAGAAGGTTCTCAGCATAAAAATCTGATACGATACTCCCTTTTATAGTCTTCCTTACTATATACTTCAAATTGAATTCATCCAATAGGATCAACCACCTTGACAACCTTCCACTCAAAACAGGCTTCTCAAACAAGTACTTCAATATCTTGCCTATTACCCATATCTGGAAGGGTAGGATAATGTGTCTCAACTTCTATATGGCCCATACGAGAGCAAAGCATGATTTTTCTATGGGTGTGTATCTAGTCTCATAATCATGGAACCTTTTGCTCAAATAGTACACGGCTCTTTCATTCTTATCATCGTCTTCTTGTGCAAGCATACTTCCAATCGCATCTTCTATGATAGAGAGATTGAGGAGATTAGTTTTCCGTGCATCGGGGGTGTAAACACCTCATTTTGTATTCGGTTAATAAAATTTAGTTCCCAGTCCCAATGATGAGCTTGACATGTCTACAAAAGGTAATTGAAGTTATTTTGATTGTTTAGAAGTAATCACAACTTAAAAGTGCTTAAATCACTTTGAAAACGATGCTAAAAAATGACATTTACACACTGTTTTGGCCATAACTTTTGATCCACAAAGAATTTTTTAGTGAGGTTTGTCTTATTGGAAAGTAAACATCCTAGGCTTCAATTTGAACAGAAATTTTGCCTTATTTAGGCTTAAATTGAGTGCGTTATGATTATTTGAAATTGGGCTAACTGGGTAGTCTGATTTTCTGGGTTTTAAAACTTCATTTTAAGGGTCCAAAACATAATGTTTTAATGTGGGCTGGCCCATGGACCCTTGAGAACATCCAAAGATTATTAAAAACTCTTAAAACCCTAATTTTAACTTATAAATACTCATCTTATACCTCCAATCAAAACCCTAGCTAGAGAGAGCCATTTTTTAGCCTCCATCTTCTCTAAAACCCTAATTTTCTTTTCTAAAACACACACACACAGTACCTTTGCACATTTTTTACAAATTAGAAACCTCTTTTTAGTTAGTTCTAAGGTAGAAACTATTTTCCCAACTTGATTTCTCAAAACCCTTTTCAAAACTAATCTTATTTTTGAGTTGTGATTACCTATAAACTATTGAAGTCTTCTTTTGCCTTGATATCTCATTGAAGCTTGTTGTGTAGGCACTGAGGGGCCGGTTAAATATCAATCAAGTTTGTATTCCATAGTAGGTGAGTGTCTCTTCATGGCTTTTCCTTGATTTGGTTCTTTTTATAATTTGTGTTTTGTTATTCTTAGTTAATTTATATGTTATTTATGCTTAGAAATATGTTTTTTTTTTTTTTTTTGTCTCATCATGTTTTTATTGGAAAGTTGATATGATTTGTTTTGTTTATATTTGTTATTTGTTCTTAGTTTAGGTTGTGTAGTTTTTATGTTTTAAAGCATGATAGGTTGTTAGATTTATTGTTTTGAAGTGTTAGTTTGTTTTCTGTGTTGTTATGTTCGTGGCTAGGGTTTCTAGGCTGAAACCCACATGCATGCATCTTAGCTGCATACGCAGGTTGGATTATGTGTACGCAGGCTTGATCATGCGCATGCATACCGCTGCCCAGAAACCCTAGTTTGAGTTTTCTGCTTTGTTTTATTCATCTATTTCACATATTATGCCTCTATTTTGATCCATTTTTATAGGTATGAGTCCTTGTTCTATGTTTGTTGTTTGTTTGTCTTTCATATGATGAAATTATGGTTTATCTTGTGTTTCTTTGTTTTGATGTCATGAACACACATTCACATGTTCACGCATTCACATAAACATGCATTTCTGAATATGATTTTGCCTTGATGATAGAGATAAACATGTTTGTTTGGTTGAGTTCTTCTTGAAGTATAGATGCAATCACATGTTTGCTTGGATCTTGCTATGCCTATGTGCTGCCTTGGATATGATATGTATGATAGTAATATGCTAGGGTTTGTATATGTGTGGTTTGGTCCCTAATGCTTTATGGATGGATATGTATGTGTTTTGGGATGATGATGCCATGTTGTATGCTTAGATGTATGCTAGTGTGTGTGTGAGTTTAGGACATAAGTGTTGAACATGATTTTATCGAGGTTAAGACGTAAGACACAATGATAGGAGACCAACCTTAGGGTTGGGCGGTCTTGGGTGCCTAACACCTTCCCAAGAACGTACCTAAACTCTAAACTCATATCTCTGGTAATAATATCAATGGTCCTTCCTCGAAAGGACGCTATATTCATGATTCCTAGGCCATTGCAAAAACTAGGTGGCGACTTCTCTATTGTGTCCATAAGGGGTACCAAGATAGGTGGATGGAGGAGATATTCCTTAATGAGCTCAAAAACTTTCTGACATTCATCATTTCATTCATGAGGTTCATTCTTTCTTAGAAGCTTGAAGATGGGCTCACAAGTGGAAGTGAGTTTGGCAATGAATTGGCTAATGTATTGTAACTGGCCCAAAAATCCCCTTATCTCTTTCTTGCTCTTAGGTGGAGGCAATTCTAATATGGCTTTAATCTTTGATGGGTCAACTTCTATCCTTCTATCACTCACCAAGAAGCCCAATAACTTCCCTACGGTTACCCTAAAGGTGCATTTTTGCGGGTTCAATCTTAGTCTATACTCGATTCTCTCGAAGAACTTCCTTAAGTTAACGATGTGACCCTCTCTCTTCTTGGATTTCACAATCATATCATCAACATACACCACTACCTCATTGTGCATCATATCATGTAACAGGGCTATGGCCATCCTTTGATAAGTTGTTCCCCCATTCTTAAGCCCAAATGGCATCATGGTGTAACAATAAATTCCCCATTCCGTGGTGAAGGTAGTCTTGGTCATATCCCTAGGAGCCATCTTGATTTGGTTATATCCTGAGAAACCATCCATGAAAGACATCAAGGCACTACCAGATGTGTTATCCACTAAAACATCTATGTGTGGAAAAGGGAAATCATCCTTAGGGCAAGCCTTGTTCAAATCCCAAAAATCCACACACATTCTTACCTTTCCATCTTTCTTTGGTACGGGCACAACATTGGCTATCCGCTCAGCTTAGTGTACGAGTTTGATGGACCCTAACTTTAATTGCTTGGTGGCATCTTCTTTGATCTTTAGAAGCCATACGGTTCTCATACGTCTCAACTTTTGCTTGACGGGTACCATGTGAGCATGAGTATCAATGTGATGTTAGGCTATATCGAGATCAATACCGGGCATATCTTCATAGGACCATGCAAATACTTCTTGAAATTCTGTGAGTAAATCTTTAAGAACTTTTATTTATTTTTCATTTAGGGTTGAGCCAATTTTAATTAAGTGTGGACTCTCATCATTGCCCAAATTAAGAGTTTCAAAAGTTGGTTCCATAGATTCAATTTCCTTTTCCAATTACTTATTAATTTCATTTTCAAATTCATTAGAATCATTTAAGTGTAGAATTTCAATATTATGGGACAATCAAAATAAACCAAATCAAAATTCATCTTATTAAAAATGTTGAAAAGTACATTGGGACTTGCATTACAAACTTTCTTTCCCACATTGTCAAAAAACCCAACCTAAGTCCAATTATTAAGTTGCCCCACAACAGGCATGATGAATTCCGTCTTTTTTCTTCTTTAGGGCTTGTCGCTCTTCTTCTCGTCCTCCTCTTCGAACAAAGTCTTTAGCTCAGCAGACCAGTCCACGTCTTTCAAAGGCCTCTATAGGGGCTCGGGCCCAAGTGACCCAAAATGGCCCATATGTAGGGGTTTAGGCCCAAGTGACTCAGAACGGCCTAGGTGACCCAGGTCGGATCAGGTAGCCAAGGCCCACTGTCCTTGGGCCAAGACCAGTTCACTAGTGGATGTGCTAAGGTCTAATCACAGCGATTGGGAAATGTACCACGTCGGGACCAATACAAACTGATGACCAAGAGGATTCAGCAACTGGACAGGGTTGATTTAGGTCAGTAGCCGATCATAGTTAATGCCTTTGAGAAATTCGCTGCTAAACACTATTTGACATCTGGAATAAGTTTTGAGAGAATCTTTAAAGGATATGACTGTTCTGGGGATTAGAGGTGAAAGTGGGATTGCATGGAACCCAACGAAAGGTAATCATTTCAACCCCATTAAGAGGAGGCTATATAAGGGACTGAAGCACACAAAGCTAGGTTGGAAAAATTTGGGAGTGAGAG
This sequence comes from Quercus lobata, assembly GCF_001633185.2. Classification (NCBI taxonomy): domain Eukaryota; kingdom Viridiplantae; phylum Streptophyta; class Magnoliopsida; order Fagales; family Fagaceae; genus Quercus; species Quercus lobata. The sequence goes on from NC_044909.1 coordinate 24,436,304, forward strand.
ATAGCAAGGAAAACACAGGGAAACACTGGGGAACTGAGAGAAACTAGAGGAAGGTTCTTGTATTAAGGCTTGGAGAAGACAAACTAGGCGAAGTTTAGGGCCTGATTTATAGGATTGTGACACAATCCACATATAAATAAATTGGGGGCCCAAATATTAACACTTGAGCAATCTTTGGTGACCATAGCCCCCATATGCGCATAGCCTCGATTATGTCATACAAAACCTCACCCTCATTGGGGAAATCTCTTCCTGTCTTGTCGAAAAACCAGTCGCTGTCATCTTCACTCCAATAGTTAATCGCTCCATCATCTCCTTCCTCTTCTTCTTCATCTTGAGTCAGCACAAGGTTTTGATCGTCATCTAAAGAAGGATCCAAGTGGTGTTCAAGCATAAAGTGAGCTAAGGTGACTTGAGTTGCCCCTATCGTCGAGGTCTATTCCGGCTAGCCATGATCTTCCCAAGATCCTACATCCCCTGATTCAAAGAAGTCATTGACATGGGCTCTCTTGAAAGTCCTTGCTCTGGGAGTGCTCTTTAGTTGCAACATGAATTCGGGTAGGAGTAGGCAAACCTTTCCTTCTATCATCATTCGATTGATGTCTTCTTGAGTTAGCTTGCTTCTTTCATAATCAGCCTTGTCCCCTTCATCCCATTTTTCTCCTTCCTTTAGTTCATCTTCTTCTATCTTGGAGAGGTGGCTTATTACATTCTCAAGGACTTCACCTTGTGCCTCCACACGCTTGAGTAGCTTTTGCATGAGGGCTTCTTCACTTGAAGTGTTCATCCTTTCTTCTTGAAAGGTTTCTTCTTGGAATGTCTCGCCTTCCATTGAACTTTGAATCAGAATGGGGACTTAATTTAGGTCTTGGTGGTGCAATGATGCCTGAAAAGAAGTCCTATTTTTCATTTAAGTCCATGTCCCAATTAAAAGATTCCTTTTATTTTTAGATGTTTTTAGAAAGTCTTTAAATCCATTTTAATGAAGGCCCAATTACAAAGTCACTCACTTTCCTCTCATGAACCATGCCCCTTGTTTTATTGGGCTTTGGTCCATTTACAATAATACTCTCATCTTACTCTCATGGGCTTTCATTAGAATGTACGTAGAGATTTTCAACCCTTTGTCTCAAACATGGGCTTACAATATATTCATCACCTTTGGGCTCTTCTCTTTTCATTATTATTATTATTATTATTATTATTATTATTTGAAGTGGCACTCCTTTAGCTAGAATATATTGTAGCCTTCCTCTCAAGGTCCATGAAGTTCTCATCATTTTGGGCCTAGGCATACAACAAAAAGGCCCATGATTAGGGAAATTCATATTGACTTTATAGGATTTTGGATGCTAAGTCCATAGCATACTTGTTATCTTAGACCCAAAGTCCTCTTTTTCAAAAGGGCTTTTTGATTTGGGCTTATGATAGCAATTAGACTATGATCTTCTGAACCTTTCAAGTTAAGATATACCTTTGGATTTAGGGATAAGCCTCTTATAGGTGAGGACTTCTTTTCTTTTATCCCAATTGTCTTAGGGTATGCCATAACTTTAGGTTCATCCTTCTATTTTTTTACATATTTTATTTATCCTTTTAGAATTAGCTGATTACAAGATATATGGTTGAACAAACAAGAGATATATAAAGGGTGTCCTCTTTTGGTAGGATCTAGGATCTCTCTAACTATGGGTAAGCTCCTTAAGGCTAAAGGGATAGATAAGTAGTTCACTCACAACTAGGTGGACCATGAATCCAATCGAGGACCTAAATGGACCTTGGTGGATTGGTGGCAAACTTTGGACCTTGGTGGATTGGTGGAAAACTTTTAACGTACTCAAAACCCATCATAGACAATGACATCGATTGTGAGTTGGTGGGATGAACTTTGAAAGACTTAGGCCCAAATGGAGCCTTCCATCTTCCCACTCATCACCAACCGAGGTAAAGGGACAATAGAACCAAGTGAATGTTTGTAAAAACAAGTATTGAATAATCCTTTATTAAGGTTAAGATATAAGACACATAGGAATTAAACTCACTATCCCCAGCGGAGTTGCCACTATGGACACAATGAGGAGTCGCCACCTAGGTTTTGCAATGATCTAGGAACCACATATATAGCATCCTCTCGAGGAAGGACCATTGATTTTACTACCAAAGATATGAGTTCAGAGTTAAGGTACGGTCTTGGGAAGGTGTTAGGCACCCAAAACCGCCCAATCCTAAGGTTGGCTTTCTCTCATTGTGTTTTATGTCTTAACCCTATTGAAGACATATTCAATATTGTATCTATACTCACATGCATGCTAGCATTCATCTAACAATCAACATGACATCAAACATCCCTAATCATACATCTATCATGCTTGTTAAATCAACCTAACATTCATCTAGCATAGCATGACATAGACCCTAACATGTTACTATCATACATGTTATTCACCTAACATTCATCTAGCATACTTCTCATCACACCATATTAGATCATTCAAGGGAGCAACATGTGAATGCGTGTTCATCTTTATCACCGTGGCATCCTCTAATTGGTTGGGACTATAAGGCTAGCAAGCTAACCTTGTAGTCACGAACTACCTAAGAATTTCCCCTATGATTAAAGCACTATAGCACATTAGACTTGATTATTCCTTTTTTGCCATCTGTTTTAGCTTCCCTTAATTTCCGATCTTGTTGAGACTTTTATTTTGTAAACAAGAACATGAACTGTTTAGCTCACAATATAGTTTGATTGGCTGCGTATTGTAAATGGGATGAGTCTCCAAACATCTCATCTCTTCCTGATTGAGTCTCTTTCCTAGGTTCTATAGAGATGGTTTTGAGCCAAATGACACAGGTCCTGGCGTGGGGTCAATTCTCCTTAGATCTACAGCTAAATTTACGTAGAAATAAAATAAGAACTTGTCTGTGTATATATGGTGCTATTTAATTGATTTATTAATGATGTATAAACGACTACAGTATGATTACTAACTGTTTGGCTTTGGGAATATATACCAAGAGATATGTCCATTTCAGGATACATTTTACTTTACATGCTAATTACAGTTGGCTTAGAGCTTCAATTATTGCTTGGAGTATCTTTTTCCTTTCTCTTTTCAGAATCTTTCATATTTTATTAGCCACTCAGATGAGTTGAGGGCGGTTCAATTGACAGCACCATGTGATGTGATACACTTTTATGGTATTTTTTTAACATGAAAGGGTTCGCAAATTTATGCGAACTTTTTTTCTTTTTTGGTAAAGAATTTTATGCATACTTATTACACTGAATAAAAGGGCAAAAATGGCCCATTAGCATTAATTTTTGAAATATTTAGCAACAGAGCACTGTTTCGGAAATAATTAGGTAAATACCACTTTTTCCGAAAACGCCGCTATAGGGCCCGAAAACGTCACTATAGGGCTTAAAAAACGCCACTATAGGACCCCTTGAAACTGTTAAAAATTTTGCAGGAAAACGCCGCTATAGGGCCCAAAAACGTCACTATAGGGCTTAAAAACGCCACTATAGGGCCCCTTGAAACTGTTATGGGACTTAAAAATTTTGCAGGAAAACGCCGCTATAGGGCCCAAAAACGTCATTATAGGGCTTAAAAACGCCACTATAGGGCCCCTTGAACCTGTTATGGGACTTATAAATTTTTTTTTCAGGAAAACGCCGCTATAGGCCCGAAAAAGTGGTAGATTGCTATATAGTTCGGAAACAGTGTTTCTGAGCAAATTATTTCCAAAATTGATGGTAATGGGCCATTTTTGCCGAATAAAAGGATATACACTATTTGATTGGATCCACGTTTGCGGGTGTCTGCGTTTTCACTTTTCAGAGGTTTTTTTTTTTTTTTTTTTTTTTTTTTTTGCGTTTTAGGGAGACAATTATCACTATTTACACACTGTAACAGCACTGTTAATAGGACCCACAACCACTTTATTCAAAAAAAAAATATTAAAAATGGGTCTCACAGTACTATTCACACATTTAAAAATTATTTTGCTACAGTGTTTTCAGTTTCAGCAAAAATAAGTTGTATCAAAACGAACCCATATTGCTCCACTTTAGTTTTCATTTTTGCCCTCTATTTTTTTTTATCAGAGAAAAAAAGAGTCACACCGACACGTGTGTGATCATTGATATACTAACATACACCATACAATGTAAAAAATAAACTAATTTTTTGAAGGTAAAATAAAAATAAAAATAAAAATATACATACAATTATATATATATATATATATATATATATATATATATATAAAAGCCTCGTATCATCAATCATTCATAATGTATGTTTTTTTTAAGTGGCTGTGATTTTTATTATTTTTGAACTTTAAGGGTCTATATGGCTAGAGTGAAACAAAGAAGATAGAAAATAGAGAAAAGAAAAAGTAAAAAAGAAAACTAATTTTATAGGTGTTTGATTGAAGAAAATAGAAGGATGGAAAATTCGTAAAATCAGGTTTTTTCTCCCTTGGCCCATCAAAATTCTATCTCTCTAATTTGGAGAGAAAATAGAAGGAAGATGAATGGTTGTAGTCAATAGTTGAACTAGTCCTCCCACTTACATAAACCTAATTGTTGCTTTTTCATTTTTTTTTTTTTTTGGGGTTTAGTATGCTGGGCTTGGACATTTTCAGTTTTCTTTTTTCCCCCTTCCTGGACACGTGAGGCTTTTTCACCTCTCTTCTCTTTTTTCTTTTCTTTTCTTTTCTTTTCTTTTTTTTTTTTTTTTTTTTTTTTTTTTTTTTTTTTTTTGCATGAGGTTTTGTTCTATTTATTTTCTTATTTTCTTTCTTTCTTTCTTTCTATTTATTTTTTGGGGTTTAACTAGACGTGTTTTTTTTAAATTTTTTTTTCTAGGCATGATATTTCTTTTTTAATAAATTTGAGTGATTGTCTTTTTTTTTTTTGTTATTTGACGCTTTGTTTTAATTGAGTATATTTTTTGAATAAGGGCATATGAGTAAATTTATACAATTTTTTTTTTAATTCATCCCTTTACTTTTCCATCCATAACCAAACACAAATAAGAGAAACTAAGGGCCTTTTTAGAATATAGTTTTTTTTTGTTTTGCAATCCATAAAATGGTGGGTCTCACACTTGAATTTATTGTTGGCTATATTTTCTAAATTAAGTTTTCAAAAAACTGTATCATATTTTCCAATGATATAGTTGTAAATAAATTGAAAACAGTGGACCCTACATATTTGTCCAAACTCTTTATCTTTTTTTTATTTTATTTTTTTTTTATGGGAATTCTTTTATCTCTTAAATTAAGTAGCTTATTTTTATCATAAAAAGAAGGGTAATTCTACCGTACCCCCCAAAAAAGAGGGGGGGGTACGGTATCCACTAGTAGGAATGACAACGGGTCGGGTTCAGAACGGGTTTTCTTATACCCGAACCCAACCTGCGGGTCTGTCCCGAAAACCCGAACCTGGCCCGTTTACTAAATGGGTTTTTTTTCCAACCCCATACCCGCCTTGTCGGGCCCCATGGGCACAACGGGCCCCGTTAACAACACAAATCACAGCAACACAAACAACAAAATCTAAGGAAATCTCAAACCAAAATCCACCATACCCATTGATTCACAGAATCCAAATACATTTGAAATCAAAATCCAAACCAAAGCACATGCAAGCAACAACATCAGATCTTAAAAACCAAATCTAAATCCCCAAACCCAAGAGAAAAGAACTGAAGAAAGTGAATAAACCATGGTTTTGTTCATGGTGGCAGCGGCGTTGAGATGATCAAGGTTCGACCATGGGCTTTACGAGCAAAACCATGATGGCAGTGACGCTAAGATGATCAAGGTTTGGCCATGGGCTTTACGAGCAAAACCACGGTGGCAACGGCACTGAGATGATCAAGGTTCAGCCATGGAAGCTTTGAGGGAGGTTCGACCATGGAAGCTTTGAGGGGGAGTGAGGGTCTAAGAATTAGTTTGACAGGTGAGGAGTAGGAGATGAGAGGCGGCTGCTGAGGAAAGTTTGAGAATAGGGTTAGGAATTTAGGTTAGAATAAGTTTTGATATATATATATATATATATGAGGTTTTTTTGGTAAATTACATTTAAACGGGTCGGGCCTGGGTCGGGTATCATAAAAACCCACACCCGACCTGAACCCGCTTCGGTTTTAATTTTAAAAACCTAGACCCGACCCTATTGTTTCACGGGTTGGGTCGGGTCGGGTCGGGTACCCATGGGTCGGGTAAAACTCGCCATGCCTATCCACTAGTAGGTAACTTGCTATACCAAGTTTCATTCTTCTCACATTTGATCCATCCTCACATTGTGCAGTTCCAATATCACATGTAATAGGTTTTTTTTTTTTTTTTTTTTTTTATCACATTCTGTAGTTCCAAAAAGAATTCCCACACTTCAAATTTGAAACTTATCATTTAAAAAAAAAAGTACATGATGAGCTCTATTCCCTCATTATTATCAACAAAAAAAAAAAAAAAAAAAAAAAAAAAAACAACGTAATCTACAAATTCTACACGTTACTTTTTGTAAATATATATTTTTTTAAATCTCAAAAATAGAAATGGTCTCCGGAACAATTATTTTTTGTTTTTAGTATTTTGAATTTTTTTTTTTAAATGAGAGTCAAACACATATAATATATAAATTATTATCTGAAAACAAAAAACAAAAAATTGAAACAAAAAATGTCAATTTTTTGAAAATTGTTTTTATATTGTTTTGAAAACATAAACAAAACCCTCCTACCAATCAAACCCTAAAATTTTTTCTATCCTCCCACTTTTCTATCTCTTCTCAATTTTCTATCATCCCACTTTTTCATCCCTCCTTCCAAATGGACTCTAAGGGGCTAATTTAATGTTTTATTTTTTTATTTTTTTTATTCAGTTTATTTTGGATTCAAAATCTCTGGTTAGCATTTTGGGTCATCCCCAAATGGATTTGATCTTTGTTGTAATTATTTACTAGAAGAATAGTCAGGAGACCCTCGTTAATTAGCAAAATTATCATGCATTGGCTGATTGGCTTGTAGTCATGGATTCAAAATCTTTCTTTCTTTTATTAGTAAGTAATTAAGTCAATCTTGAGTTAAGCTATAAGAAGATGTTGTTGCATCATGTTTAACAGACCTATTCTCACATGTATGGGCAGAGCCAAAGGGGCGAGAGGGGGCAAAACAAATCCTCCGACTCCTAAATTAAAAATCCTCAAATATACTAATATTTAGTAACCTTCTTAAAACTCAAATGCTTTGCCCCCTCTCAGCCTAAAAATAAAAAAGGAAGTCCCCAGTTAGTGTGTGTTTGGATACCAATAAAAAATTAAAATTATTTTACCATTCATTAGCTCCATTGCACTTTTTGGTAATATTCATGGGCCCCACTGTACTATTTCAACTAACTTTTACCTTTATCTACAGTACTTTTAACATTAAGTTTTCAGTTTCAGCAAAATAAGCAGTATCTAAATAGACCCTAAGTAGAGAATTGTCTTGTTACTGAAAATAAGGGGAAAAAAAAGTTCATTGACACGATAAAACACCAAAGACTCAAAGCTTAGTGTTTAATGTTTAGCATTTTCACTATTCACGTAATTTTGGCACTTGTTTAGGAAAGAAAATGAATCATTGAACTTTTTACGGCACTTGTATATCGTTGTTGTTGTTGTTGTTTATTTCCCCAACATTTCAGTTTATAGGCCTTATATTTTACTATATATATATATATAAATATATATATATATATATATATTTTTTTTTTTAAAATCCTACCTAATGTTCTTATACTGTACTAAAACAATAATAGAAAATGAAAGGTTGAATTCTACATTTATTTTAAAAGCAAACATGGTAGAGTGATATGTATACAATTTTGCAGGAATATTGCTACACTTTTGATGATGCCGAAAAATCGTCAATAAGTCACACAATCCTCACGTGCTTAAGACAACACCTGCACAACACAGAACAAGAAGATCTTAGGAGAGTACTGGTGTAGTATCGGCCAAAGATCCTCCGAAAGTTAAGTTAGAAAACTTTCACAACTCTAGAGTGCCAGAACTGGAGGAAATTATGCGTACCTTGTTTATGAGGGCTTGGTGATTTTTATAGTAGTGTAGAATCAACTTCTATTTCTAGAGCAAAAAGATCTTCGCCTTATGGAAAAGATTCTAATAAATGTTCGTATTTTGCAGGATTCATTCCATATGGGGGGTCTCTATTGACCAGGGGCTATGATAGGGTGCAAGGTATTTCCATTTAGGATTCCTTGGAGTTCACTCGAGCCATATGGGTGCCACGTGGCCATGGTATCCGTCATTCTCGGGCCCATGTACACAGAATCTGTCCATATAGGGGGACCCTCCGTCACGTGATCTTATCTGTCCAGTACCTCAATTCGTCTTCTTATTTTTGATAACCCATTAATTCTATACTGTCTGGTTTATTTGAATCGATCCGTCAACCCTAATTTTGTCATCTTTAGTTGCCCCCTCACTTCATGGGTCCGTCACCCTTTTTTATGGATGGACCCGTGAAGTGACGATCTAACTCAAGCCCAGGGAAACGTGCTCTGATTGACAGGTTAGCCTAGGGCCATAAATGCCGTAGGTACATGTGGCACATTTTTAATGGTCAATTACTCAAACTGAAGTGTCCCTTCATCTTCCATGCCATTACCTCTATATATACATGCTCCTTTACCCCCATTTTCACTTTCTGCAACCCCCATTTTCACTTTCTACAACCAATATACAACCAGAACGCTACCATCCTCTTTACCAAATTGTCATATCGTCTACTTCGTGTTATCGTCTACTTGGTGCTCCGTCAGCCATACCTTTTTTTGTTGCCTTCTCCGCTTTGCTCAATCAGTAAGTATTCGTTACCTTATATTGAATTTCCTTTGTCATTTATTTAAAATTTTCCCACCCATCGTCTATGTAGACCGTTTGCGTCTTAGGGTTTATCCGTCATGTGTAGGTGACAAATGTCTAGTGTGTCGAGTGAACAGTCGTTTGTCCGCAAGGGGGCAGGCTACAATGAGGTGTATCCATTAGGTCAAGACAACCTCGGCACCTCTTCTGATGAAAAGGTCTCGTATGCCAACTCACCTTCCATGAAGGATGATGATTTAGACATAGACGGATCAGAAAGTGATTCAAATGAAGACATAGGAAATGATGAGCCCCCATCTAGTCTGTCATAGGCCTTGATGGATTCAGGGAGTTCATTATGCTCCCGTTGTGGACGATAAATGATTTCAACTCGTCTATCAAACAACAACACTTTAACACACTTAGGGAGAAGTATTAGATACTTGTCAACATTCCAATGCGTCTACCCTTTAAATGTGAAAAATGTTACTACAAAGGTGTAAAAGACGTCGATTTGTATGAGAAAATGCTGAAAGCAGGACTTAGGTTTCCTTTAAGTTCTCTTCACTATCGTCTTCTCCAGTATCTTGGATTGGTCGTCACCTAAATCTCTCAGAACACCTGGAGAGTATTTTTGGGCACAGAAGTGCTATACGGGGTGATGACCGATGGTGCATGAAGGATGACGGTGGAAGAGGTCTTCCATTGCTACCGTCCATCTGAAATCACTTAGTCAAAAGGGATGTACATTTTCGTGCCAAGGAGCCCGTTGCTTAGGCTAGTGTGCGACACTCCCAACACCAACAGGAACTGGAAGAGTCACTATTTCTTTATCCAAGGTGACGAATGGATGTGTCACCCTGATGACGAAGAGTACATGTCTGTGGACAAAACCTGGGGTATTATGCCCCCGTCTAGTATGTATCTGTTTGTATTGGGTTTTTACTTGTTTACTTTATTTGATATTCTAACCGTCTCCTATTGCAGCTTGGGATTGTCCAAAAGTCACACTTGAGGAGTGGAGCTTCTTGGAGAAGATTTTCACAACTACCAAGCTGTCCGAGAGGTCATGGACTAAACTCGTCACCTTGGATGCCCTCCACTGGTATTGTGATGGTCCTGAACCAAAAGAGGCTGCCCGTTGCTATGAAAAACAAGTTCGAAACGTAAGTTCGTTGCCCAATACCCAGATTTCTTTCTTTGCTTTCAAGTTATAACTTCTTATACCAGTCTGTTTGTATGCAGAAATGGAGCAAAGTAGGAGAAGAGCTTACATCAAGCAGCAAGCTACTGTTAAGAAGAAATAGGAGGGGAGCTTACCTTCTAAGGTGACGGGTCAGGCTAACCCGTCAACAAAAAGGAAGCCTTTTGAAAAGGTGGACCGTCCACCCAAAAAGCCAAAGGTGGTGATGGGGCCGATTGTTGGTGAGACCCCAGACACTAGCAAGCTACCCCCTAAACTTGGCCCTGGTAGGGGGAAGGGCTTGATGAAGGGTGCTGACCCCGTCGTGGAAAATGCCCTGTCCTCCTCCGTGAAGACTCAGGGTATGCCCTCAAGCAGTTGTCATCCATTATCAAGGACAACGATGACTATGAAGACTTGGGAAATCATGCCACTGAGGCCATGCGGGAGAAGGTTGAGGCGAGGGATGTCGAGTTGAGGGAGCTGATGGTTTGGAAGGAAGTTCAGGTCAATAAGCTGGATTTGACCAAGCAGCTCTTGAAGGAGTCGGAGGCGCAAGATGAGGCACTAAAGAAGATCCTTAAGGATAAGGAGGCAGAGATCTCAGAGGCAAAGCGTCACCTCTGTCAGGCTAAGGAGGAAGTAGTGTGAGATTACCATGACTCTGACGCCCTTCTGAAGGAGCTTGGGGGGTCCTTTGCTAATGGTTTTAACGACTGCTTTCGTCAGGTCAAAGCTTTCTTCCTTGACCTGGATCTTTCTCATGTTTCCATCGATGCCCAAGCTCAAACTCCTGCCAAGCCCGTCTACTCCAAAGGAACCGACGAGCTCTTCGCCGATAAGACCAACCTTGACCCTCAAGTTAACGGGGATGCTGCTCAGGTTGACTAAGAAAAATCTGTCAAGGATGCTGCTTGTCACCTTGAAGGGGATCATATCGTGGAGGAGAAGGCTGAAGATACCCTTGCCGTCTAGTCGTAGTTTTTTCTTTTTTACTTGTAAATTTCTAACTTTTGATCTTTTGAGGGAACTGTACCCATTTTCTTCTGTTGACTCAAGATGTAAACATTTGCCTTCTTGTGGGCTTTTATCCATTATCTTTATTTATCCATTGTTTATATTTGTTTATTTATATGTTGCTTTCTATTTCCAAACTTTGAGACATGTTCTTGCTTGTCAATTTAAGGAACTAATTATTCAAGAACTTAGCATACCCATCCACCTATATTTCCTTATGGACTTCACAATATTCATGTTACCCGTTGGGGTGGGCCCGTCTACTTATGGATCTGACCCTCTTTTGATCAATCCTCCTTGATGACCCCGTCCTATTATGACTTTGATCATCCTTTAGGACGAACCCATCCATCTTGTGGATTTATAAATTTGACTCACCCTTTGAGATGAACCCGTCCACTTATGTGGACTTAATTTGTACTTATCCTGTGGGATGAACCTTGTCCACTTATGGACTTTATACAATCTTAGATCACCCCCTAGGGTGAATTCATCCACTTATAGATTAGTTTTTAGCTCAATCTTTGGTGAACCTGTCCACTTGTGGACTTATAATCTTAGATCACTCCCTAGGATGAACCTGTCCATCTTATGGACTTCATAATCTTAGATTACCCTTAGGATGAACCCGTACACTTATAGATTAGTTTTTAGCTCAATCTTTGGTGAACTTGTCCACTTGGGGACTTAATAATCTTAGATCACCCCTTAGGATGAATCCTTCATAATCTTAGATCACCCTTAGGATGAACCCGTCCATTTATGGAGTAATTTTCAGCATATTTTTTGGCGATTTCGTCCACTTATGGACTAGTTTTCAGCTTACTCTTTGGTGAATCTGTCCACTTATAGACTGAATATAATCTTAGATCACCCCTTAGGATGGACCGTCCACTATGGGCAAGTAGGAAATTGGTTGTAGACAGGGTTTTGTAGAGATGCACATATATTTATGAAAAAAAAACTCCTTTTATTATGTGATAAATATGTGTAGATAATTGTTCTAAAAAATAAAAATAAAAAGAAAACTACCGTTCGAGCTTAAAAGTGCTGTAAATAGCAAAAATTGATTAAAAGGAAATAAACTAGAAATGAGGAGTGTCGTCGTCTTTGCTACTGTCTACTAGTAGTACTTCTTTAGGTGCTCTGTGTTCCAAGGGTGATACAGCTTTTGCCCATCTAGTGTCTCTAGGTGGTAGGTCCCCTTCCTGTGCCATGATGCAATTCTGTATGGTCCTTCCCAGTTAGGTCCAAGCTTCCCCTGGAAGGTGTCTGTTGTGGCGCCCATCACCTTTCTTAAGATAAGATCTCCAACTTGGAAGTCTTTGTGTCTGACTTTGGAGTTGTAGTGCTTGGCCATGAGGTTTTGGTACTGTGCTAATCTTTGCTCGACAGTTGCTCTAACCTCATCTATCAGATCAAGTTGTAGGCGCATTGCTTCATCATTCCTACTCTCGTCATAGTTTCCTACTCTGTAGCTTGTGAGTACTAATTTGGCTAGGATGATTGCCTCGCTTCCATGTGCCAAATGAAATGGTGTCTCTCTTGTAGGCATCCTTGCAGTCGTCCTATAAACCCATAAAATGCTTGGTAATTCTTCAGGCCATATCCCTTTTACCCCCTCGAGCCGAGTTTTGATGATTTTGAGCAAGGATCGGTTCGTAACCTCAACTTGTCCGTTGGCTTGAGGGTGGGTGGGTGATGAGCAGTGATTCTTGTTCCCTAGTTGTGAACAAAAGTCTCTGAACGTGTCATTGTCAAACTATTTCCCATTGTCTGAGACTAGTACTCTAGGTATATTGTACCTGTAGATGATGTTTCTCCAGACAAAGCTTAGCACATTCTTCTCAGTGATGGTAGCTAAAGCTTCGGCTTCTACCCATTTGGTAAAGTAGTCTATATTGACCACCAGGAATTTTAGTTGTCGAATTACTATTGGGAACGGACCCATGATGTCCAATCCCCACTACGCGAAAGGCCATGGGGCCGATAATGGAATGAGTTCTTCCATTCGCTGCCAGATGAGGTTGGTAAACCTCTGGCACTTGTCACACGCTTTGACATAAGCAATGGCGTTCTTCTGCATGGTAGACCAATAGTATCCTGCTCGGATGAGTTTGTACACTAACAAACATGACCCGGAATGGTTCCCACAGACTCCTTCGTGAACTTCCCGCATGACATAGTCTGCCTCTTTGGGGATGAGACACCTCAGGTGCGGTCGGGAGAAGCCCCTTTTGTATAGAACATCTTTGATTAGAATGAAATGCGCTGCTTGAACCTTCAACCTCCTTGTAGCCTTTTTTTCGTCAGATAATATGCCGTCCCTTAGGTAGGAGATTATTAGTGTCGTCCAATAGTTCTCAACATATTTCCCATACACTGATGCCATCTATTAATGGTGAGATTTGAACGAAGAATAGTACTTGACTGGGAATGGACATAGGCTCTGCTGATGCTGCTTTGGCAAGACAGTCAGCGTGCTCGTTCTCCACCCTTGGGATTTGAACAAACCTTGTTTGAAGGTTGCTTACCCGATTCTTTACCTGCTCAAGGTACTTTTTCATCCGTTCGCCTTTGCACTCATAGTCGCCATTCACTTGGCTGATGACTACCTGAGAGTCGTAGTACACTACCACATCCGTGGCTTCTTCTGCTTTTGCCAGATCTAGCTTTGCTATTAAGACTTCATACTCTGCCTCGTTATTTATCGTAGGGAAATTGAGTCGGATCATGCATTTGACCTCGTCACCTTTTAGGCTATGGATTACCACACCAACTTTGCCTGCTTGTCTGGTGGACGATCCATCCGTGTGGATACTCCATTAAGGGACCTCTCTTGACCCCTGGCCTTCTATGTGCGTGAATTCTGCAATGAAGTCAGCGATAACTTGCCTCTTTATGGCCATGCGGGGGCGATAATGTACATCAGACTCGCTTAATTCAATTGCCCACAGCGCCATCCATCCGGCTGCCTCGGGGCTACTCATTGCTCGTTGTAGAGGTTTGTCCTTTAGAACAATCACCGCATGCACTTAAAAGTAAGGTTTGAGTTTGTAGGCTGCTGTTATCAGGGCAAAAGCTAGCTTTTCCATTGGTGGGACCTTTTCTTCTGCACTCCGGAGTGCTCGGCTTGTGAAGTATACGGGCTTTTGAACTCCGTCCTCTTCTCTGACTAAAGCTACACTAACAGCGGCTGGGGAAACAACTAGGTATAGGAACAATTCTTCTCCTGGTTTAGTAATGGCGGGGAAGAAAGATATCTCTTCAGTTCCTCAAATGCTTGCTGACACTCGGTTGTCCATTCAAAGGACTTCTTAAATGTGCAGAAGAAAGGCAGGCACTTATCCGTTGCTTTTGAGATGAACTTGTTTAGTGCGACTATCTTACCGTTCAAACTTTACACCTCTTTGATGGTTTTTGGCGCAGCTAGATCCATTATGGCCGGTATTTTATCTGGGTTGACCTTAATACCCCTTTGTGATACCATGAACCCTAGGAACTTCTCGGCGGTCACTCTGAACGTGCACTTGCTTGGGTTCAGCTTCATGTTATAAGACCGAAGGGTGTCGAAGGTCTCTTGGAGGTCGTTCAAGTGGTCGTCCTCCTATATGCTTTTTACCAACATGTCGTCCACATAAACTTGCACATTCCTCCCAATCTGATGTGTGAACATTTTATTCATCAGCCTTGGATACGTAGCACTTGCATTCTTAAGTCCGAATGGCATCACTTTGTAACAGAAAAGACCCTGGCTGGTGACAAATGAAGTCTTCTCTTGATCGGCCTCGTCCAACTTGATCTAGTTGTAACTAGAGAAAGCGTCCATGAAACTTAGTAGCAAGTGTCTTGTTGTTAAGTCCACCAAGATGTCAATCCGCAGTAGAAGATAGCTGTCCTTGGGGCAAGCCCTGTTTAGGTCTGTGAAGTCCATGCACGTCCTTCACTTTCCGTTGGCTTTCTTGACCATCACCACGTTGGCTTGCCAGTCGGGGTAGTACATTTCTTGGATGAAGTCTACTTCCTTTAATTTGCGAACCTCTTCTACTATGGCCTTGTCGCACTCTTGCGTGATCACCTGCTTTTTCTGACAGATGGGAGAGAAGGGGGGTGACATGTTTAACCTGTGGACTATGATGGATGGATCAATTTCGGGCATGTCCTCATGACTCCAGGTGAACACGTCCTAGTTTTCCCTTGGAAATGTCGTCAATGCTTGACGGACTAGCGGGCTAGATAGAATGTCGATCTTAGTTGTTCGTTCAGGCCTGAAGTCATCAAGGAGTACTTCTTCCAATCCTTCCACTGGTTCTGCCACCGTCCGTTGTTCTTCTATAAACATAGTATGCAAATGATTGTCCATTTTTAACATAGCAATGTAGCATTCACGCGCCGCTACTTGATCTCCTCGTACCTCTCCTACACCGTACTCCGTGGGGAACTTAATTATCAAATGATATGTTGAAGTTACAGCCTTCCACGAATTCAAAGTAGGACGACCCAATATGGCATTGTAAGAGGATGAATAGTCAACAACCAGGAACGTGACATCCCTAGTGATCTGTTGTGGGTAATCTTTGACTGTTATGGACAAAGTGACTGCTTCTAGGGGTTGTGCCATTATTCCTCCGAATCTGACAAGTGGCGCGTTAACTAGAATCAGTCGTTCCATATCAATCCTTATCTGCTAGAATGCTGGGTAGTAGATGATGTCGGCAGAGCTCCCATTATCCATAAGGACTTGGTGGGTGTTGTAGTCTCCCACCCGAATGCTAACTACGAGCGCATCGTCGTGAGAGTGGTGGAGACGCTTGGCATCTTTCTCTGTAAACTCAATGACAGGCTTGTCAATCCGTGCCATCTTTGGGACGAATCTCATCAACTGGACGTTCTGAACCATCCGTAGGTAGGTTTTCCGTGCCTTCTTGGATGAGCCAGATGCTGTGGTTCCTCCTACAATCATCCTTATGTCTCCTAGTGGGGGTCTGGGATGCTCGTTTTCTCTTCGGGTAGGTGGTTCTTGGGGCTGGTCCCTCCTTTCCTTATCGATGAACCTTTGCAACTTCCCTTGCCTGATAAGAGCTTCTATCTGCTGCTTTAGGTCATAGCAGTCAAATGTGTCATGACCGTGGTCATGGTGGAAATAACAGTACTTGTCTCTGGACCTTTTGCTAGGGTCTCCTTTCAACTTATTAGGGAATCAAGGCTCCTTCGTCCTTGATCTGCATTAGGACTTGATCAATTAGGGTGTTCAGCGAGGTGAAGCTTGCAAATCTTCCGGTAGAAGGCTTAGAGCATCTATCTCCCGTCCTTGCTATCTTTCGCCCCCTGTCTTAGCGTGATTCCTCATGTCTTTCTCTCTTCTTGGGCTTCTCTTCGCGAGCCAACAGTGCGTCTTTCGCGTTCATGTACTTAGTAGCCTTGTAGAGTATATTTGACATAGTTTTTGGAATGTTTTTGTATAAAGAAAATAGAAACTTACCCTTCCGTAGCCCATTCATGAATGCGGCCACAAGTATCTTATCTTCTCGTTGCTTAATGCTCATCAGGCATGCAGTGGACTTCTTATACCTGTGTCCCTCGATAAAGTGTGAGGCAAACCGGGCGCCTAACTCCTTAAAGGTACCAATGGAGTTAGGTGTCAACCTGTTGAACCAAACCCTTTAGCGTAGTGGGGAAGGCCCTGCACATGATCTCGTTCGCCATTCCTTGCAGGTGCATCAGTGTCTTGAAAGACTCTAGGTGATCTAGTGGATCCTTAAATCCGTTATAGCTCTCCACCTATGGCATACAGAATTTCAGTGGATGGGGGAATAAAGTGACGGATGCCGTGAATGGTGAATCAGTTCAATGGACCAAGTCATCGAGGTCGCTAGACACCCGTCCTCTAATGGCGTTCATCATGAAGTCCATCCGTTCCTTCATCATCTGCATCTCCGCGACCATATGAGGTGGAACTACATCTGCGGCGGATGGACGGCTCATGTCTTGTCACTCTGGTCTGCTTAGGGCGTTGCTACCTTCTGGCCCTTCTTGGTCCCTTCTCTCAGCACTGGTGCCTTCTTGATCCTCCTCCTGAGTATTAAGCCTCGCATTCTTCTAGCGCAGCTGCTCTTCTAGATCATGGTTTTGCTTGGTGAGGCATTCTACGACAGCAGTGAGAGTTTGAACCTGTCTCTCGAGTATGGTGGTGTGTAGTTTGTCTCCTTGAACATTGTTGGTGGTTGCCATTGAGCGAGTAAGCACCATGCAACTCTTTGTTTGGGAAGCGATAGTATGGCTTACAAGTCATGCGTTCCTACAGACAGCGCCAACTGATGATTCCGAAAAATCATTAGTAAGTCACACAATCCTCACATACTCAAGACAACACCTGCACAACACAGAACAAGAAGACCGTAGGAGAGTACTGGTGTGGTATCGGCTAAAGACCCTCCTAAGGTTAAGATAGAAAACTTTCACAACTCTAAAGTACCAGAGCTGGGGGGAAATTATGCGTACCTTGTTTATGAGGGCTTGGTGATTTTTATAGTAGTGTAGAACTAACTTCTATTTCTTGAGCAAAAAGATCTTTTCCTTATGGAAAAGATTCTAATAAATGTTCGTATTTTGCGGGATTCTTTCCATATAGGGTCTCTATTGACCAGGGGCTATCCTAGGATGCAAGATATTTCCATTTAGGATTCCTTGGAGTTCACTTAAGCCATGTGAGTGCCACGTGGCCATGGTATCCATTAGCCTTGGGCCCATGTACACAGAATCCGTCCGTATAGGGGGGACCCTTTGTCATGTGATCTTATCCGTCTAGTACCTCAATTCGTCGTCTTATTTTTGATAACCCATTAATTCTGTATTGTCCAGTTTATTTGAATCGATCCGTCAACCCTAATTTTATCCTCTTCAACTCTTAATACTTATTTTCTCAATTTAATTTATGGAACCAAATTAGATGCCTAAATTTTATATATTAAGATTTTCTCTTAATTTTATTTTTAGTAACTATGAATTGGTTATTTTTGTTTTTTATTTTTATTTTAATGATATGAAATATACTTATTGAAACTATAGAGAATCTTGAGCATAATAATGAGAGTTCAAATTGAATTATAAATGAACTTGTATCGAGGTAGATTATCGTTTTTGTTTATATTAGATTTTATATAATAATTATAGTTGTTTTCAATTTTTTATTTATTTTGTCATTAATATTGATGAATATTGTTTTGATTTTTTTTTTTTTTTGATATTGTCTTTCAATCTTGCTCCCTCTAGACTAAAATCGTAGCTCCGCTACTATGACGTATCGATGAAATTATTCACTAGTCAAATAAATTAACATAACCTTAAAGTTTCACATATCCTAAATTTTACTTTAATTGTTTATCCAAATAATTATATTTTAACTAACATTTGAACGGAAAAGAATAGTGTGTGCATATTTTAAGAATAAAGGGTTCTAAATTAGATTCTTTTAGATTCTAAAATTTGAGTATAATTTTGCATCATGTGTCCCATCTAATTTTTAAATTTGTGTCAAGTAAATTATAGGATGCAAAACCCGAAGAGTCCAATAGTAATGAATCTTTAAAAACACCAATCATATCTACTAAAAAAAAATTTCTCAAAAAAAAAAAAAAAATCCACTCAAAAAATATCACCACACTAATAATCTCACAAGGTGCCCGTGCATCTTCTAACTCTAAGGATATGCCTCGTGAATTTTTTTCTTCCTAGCTTACTCTTAGAGCAATTCCATGGAGGTCATGCCAAATACTCACTAACATCTTATGTTTCATTTTCATGTGCAAAAGGTTTAGTTTTATTCTAATTCATGTTTGGTTGGACTTTTTACGAGGTAATGAATTACTTCTCTTCGTTGTTCTCCTCCTACAATTAATAATGCATTCCTTACGATAGTAAATAGTTGAAAACAAATATTTTAGCCTTTTGAATTTTAGTTTTTTTTTTTTTTTTTTTGGTTTCCAATATAACATATTTTGTGTAGCTATTAAGATAGCACAATAAAAATTCAAATTAGTTTTAATTGTAGTCTAATTTTTTGCCACATGTCCAATCTAATTTTTAATTTTAATTTTGTTGCTGAGTGCCCAATTTATAATACTCAACATGAAAATTAAGATGACTATTTCACTCAGCTAAGTAAGACAACTTTCATCATCACTTTTTTAGAAAGTGACTATTTCACTCAGCTAAGTAAGACAACTTTCATCATCACTTTTTTAGAAAGTTTCTGTGTGTAAGCACATGTTACAACCTATTATTTTTTTAGTTTGTAGTCTCTAATGAGTAACGAGTCCTTAATTTCTTGAATGTCCAAATTAAAATTTTACAAAAACCCTTGAAAACATACGAAGGTACGTGAATCTAGCAAATTTGAAGAGGTGAAACCCATTCAAATATCATTAATATATTGTATAAAACATTTAGACTGAAGATGCATATATAAAACATTTTTTTACATGAAAAAAAAGAAAGAGGTGGACATAATCTGTATATATATATATAACCGAAACCTCTGAAACTCCCACAATTTTTCACATCAACACAATATTTAAAAAATAAAAAATAAAATTAAAAACTCTTTTCACTTAAAAAAAAAAAACCCGGATACTTATTTAAAAAAAAAAAAAAAAAAAAAAAAAAACCTAGCTTAACCTGATTCCTCTCTTTCAAACCTTACACATTCAAATTTCAAATGCTTTCTCTTCCCTTCCGATTATGCTTTTCCTTCTCCTTCGACAAGTTCAGCTGTTCTCTCTTTCTTTCTTAAAACCAAAAACCGTTCAGTTCTTTTTTCGTCAATGGCAGAGAGAGAAAGAGATTTGAGGGCTGCCACCATGTCAAACCATCACCCCACCTTCAGCCTAGCCTCCACCCATATACCGTTGGAACCGCTACAGTGCAAGTATTTTTAGACAAGAAAAATTAGTGTTAAATATGATTCAAGTTTTGTTATTTTGGGTTAAGTGTCTTATTGGGTTGATGGTCTTTAATTTAGGCATTTGGGTTATTGGTTTTAATTACAAATGAAAAGAAGGCGAGAATGGGTTTTTTCAGTATTGCTTTCTTTTGAATTGTATGTACTAGTTGATTTTTCTGATTGATTATGTTGAATTTTGGTCTGTGTATGTGGTTCAAATTTGAGAAAATTTTTAGTTGAAATTTCAGATATAGTAGGTTTGGATAGATTAGTGGTTGATTAGAGTTTAAATTTCGTGTTTTTGATGACCAAGTTTATGGATACCCAAATTTGTTTTTATTTTTTATGGATAACCAAGTTTGTAATTTTTTAGGGATATTTCTGGGTTTTGCATGTTGGATTATATTCTCAAAATTTTAATTAAGCTTCTATTTAGGTGTTGAGGAGAGAAAAACAGTGAAGCACAAGTAAATGGAAGCTCAATCAGTTGTGAAGGGTCTTTTTAGATACATTGGTGAATTGTGAGTTTTGCTTTGTTTATTAATTTGTCAATTGTGGATTACCTTATAGGTTTTGGTAGATAATTTGTCAATTGTGGAATGAACTATATCTTTGCTGTTAATTTTTTTTCTAATAAATGTTTCCTTAATGCTCTTTCTACTGCAAGTGCCTGCTACTGTATGAATCCATATCTTGAGCAGGAAAATTAAAGAAGAAATCCCAACCTTTATGAGATTTTTTACCCCAGTTATGTGTTGGATAATTTTGTGATTTTGAAATTTATGCTGATAAGTCTGTTTTGTATTCTAGAGTTGATTGAATTGTAGTTTTAGCTGTGTTTCTCTTTGTATTTGTAATTGAGTTTGTGCACACGCTTATATAAGTCTTTGGGTTTGGAACACTTATATAGTTCTTGCTTATCAAATAAATATTTGACTTTTGACAATAATATTTTTTGAAGTGAGTCACATCTTCAATATTTTAAATAGATATTAAAATGGCGATAATCAATTTGAATATAAATATATATATATATATATATATATATATATATATATTGTGGAAACTGAGCCATGGGTTTGAATTTGTTTAGTGGAAATTGAGCGAAATTGATGTGGAGTACGTTGGTTCTGGTGGAGTTATCAGCTTGCTTTCATCACACAACATTCTTGATAATTTTAGTGAAATTGGTGTGGAGTACGTTGAGGTTAGACATTTCTATATTTTTCAGATTGTGTGTTGCAGCACAATCTAAATTTTATATGTTGAGGATGCTATGCTACCCTAGCCTATTGTGTGTCTAAGACTGCTTCATTAGGTAGGGGGAATGCTATCCCTGTAGTGTAGCACATAGTCATATCGGGATCCATAACTTTTCCCAAATCATATATAAAATTGGATATAATTTATAGAATTTGCTTTTTGTGGAGTAATCTCTCTCTCTCTCTCTCTCTCTTGAAAATGATATGCACCATTTATAAGGTCAGCCTTTTTATTATGGCTCAGTGTAAATCACAAACCCCATGTAGCTATAGGTATTATGACAATGTACAACAATGGAGATGACAATGGGAGAGAGATTTTCCAAAGATTATATTGAAATTTTATTGTTTAATAGATTGTGGTGATTATTTATGGAACCAATTCTTTTTACGTAAATAATTGTATTAGAGAGTACTTATTATTGTCACTATCCAAAATAATTTGTGCATCATGTATCTTAAAGAGCTTAATTGGCATCATAAATAAAACTGTCTTTTTAATATATATGTGAAGACTTTTGAATATCATGGTCATAATTTCAAACCCATTGCTAAGGAGAGCTTAGTGTTTCAACAAGCCCTGGTGGTTAGTCAGCTAATTGATTCCATGAGTTTCATAAAAATCTGCACTACACTGCACTGTTTTAAACTTTCTGCACTGCACTATTTCTCTTTTATTAATGTTTCTTGAATGTTGGCTGAAAATTGAATTCTTACTGTTTTGCAGGTAGGGATTTGGAATTTTGTTATCTGGGTTATTTGGTAATACAACTACAAGATGAGGACAATCAATTTGTTATCTAGATTCTTACTGTTTTGCAGGTAGGGATTTTCAATTCAATTTTTTTGGATTTAATTTTGTGAATTCTTATCTAGGTTCATGTATGGATGCCAATGTCTGAATTCAGTTTTGATTTTGAAATTTATGTTGATGTTAGGGGTATTCCTGTTTTTGTTTTGTATTCTAGATTTAATTGAATTGTAGTGTAAATGAGTCTTTGGGTTTGGAACAATTCTTGCTTATCACATAATTAAGCTTTGTCACTTCAAGCATCATGGAAGGTTAATCGATAGTAGATGCACAAGATCAATTTTCACATCATGTATACCCTCTGATTTGTTGCTCTCTGAGTTGATCTTTCTCATCAACCAGTGGGAAGTCTTCCTTCTCAATAGTAAACAACATATCTGATTCTTCATCAGGTTGACTTTTACGTTTGAAGTTTGTATTGTGTGTAGCACAAAAAAGATACAAAAAGAGTAATTATTTTACGTCAATTTGGTTTGTATTACTTGATGGATGCAATCAGGCTGAGACAAACAAGTTTTGCTGTTGACAGCTTAGGTGACATGGGGGAGGCATTGCTTACTTGAGTGGCAATGCTTCTGCTCTGTCCCTATGTTGATACTATTTCATGTGATGGAGATCAATAATGATTATTCTAATGAAGCCACAAATGTCATTGCAGAAAATTTTATTAATTTTGAATAATATAGCTTTTCAAGTAGTCATGGGTTATGCACCTGGCTTCATTTTGATCCAGGGGTTCCGATTCAAGAGTACATGTGTTTGTAATTTGTTAAGTTAATAATTCTTCGGTAGAAAATGTTATCTTGAGTTATAACATGTGAAGAAGAAAAACCATTGTACTTCACTACATTCAAAACTAAATCAATATATTTTAGAAAACTTGCAGATACAAAGGCATCATGTTTGCATCCGAGTCAATTGGAAACAACACTCAGAAAAAGCTTATAAAAATAGATATCAGTTCAGACACTATGTGTCCATGGTGCTTTGTGGGCAAAAAAAATCTTGACAAAGCTATAGTTGCATCTAAGGATCACTATGACTTTGAGGTTTGCTCTGTGTGTGTGTGTGTGTGTGTTTCACGCACATGTTTGTGTTTCCACTCTCATCTTTTATCAACTACATTTGCAGATTCGATGGCATCCATTTCAACTTAATCTTTCTGCCCCAAAAGAAGGCATCAATAGGAAAGAGTATTACAGGAACAAGTTTGGATCTCAAACTAAGAGGATAGAAGCTCAGATGTTAGAGGTTTTCCAAAAATTCTCTGAATCACTTATATACATATCATTGAATTGCTTACATTAAGTTTGATTTGGCTGGTCATTGTATGCAATAAATAATTATGACTGCTTTGCAAATTTTCAAGTTTTTAGGGGCCATGGATTGGAATATAACCTTTCAGGACTCACGTAAGCATAAAAATAGTTTTAAATATATAGATAACTTTATATAGGTGAGGAAGCTATGAAGCGACCTTAATCTATTGGAGATTCCACTAACATTGTCTTAAATGCATATGGGAAATACTCTAGACAACCACAGGCTTATGCATTTCGCTAGGCAACAGGGTCTTGATAAGCAACATAATCTTATGGAGGTGCTCTCTCTTGGCTACTTCACTCAGGAAAAATTTATTAGTGACAAGTAAGTTGGGCTGTAACGTTTGATCTTTATATTTTCTAAATGTTTAGTCTGTTTGCATAAATTTTATTTTCCTGTAAAGATTCTTAAAATTATTTTTCTTATAGATTGATTTTTTGTTTAACATGAATACCATGTAGAATGCACCCCTCCTCCTCCTCCTCCAAAAAAAAAAAAAAAAAAAAATTTGTCAAAGATCATGAGTTATTAGAGATTAAACAACTAGACAGATCTTCATTTTGACTTTAGCTCCACATGTTCAACTCACTTATCAAAATAAAATTGTAGGAAATTTATTGCTTTCTAGAACCAAAATTTCTGCAATTACTAACCATTCTACTTTAGTTTGACATGGCACTAGCAGTCAACTAAAACTCCTGGTCCCCAGCAGTTTGTGCAAAGAGTCACTTCTTTGCATAAAATATAGACTAAAGCTTCTTAGATTGTGGAAGAATCTATTGCAGAGAGATAATTAGAGTCAAAGCAATTATGTTGCTGTTGCAATTCTTATAATTCTTTTGAATAAGAGTATGAAATTGAAACTTTGAAAGTTTTTTGCCTATTTGTTGTTGGTGCTTCTAACTACCAGAAAATTTCATTTATTGTTGTTTTGGTTATCATCAGTTGTCTTATGAAAGAAAAGCTTTAATCAATTTGAATATTTTTAGTGGAAATTGAGCTATGGGTTTGAATTTTTTATGATTCATTTGTTAGAAATTGAGATTGGTATTGATGGTGAGATAGGTTTATATAGTAGAAAGGAGATTAATTGAATTATAAAGGTCTCTAAGGTTATCAATTTGAAAGTTTAAGGGATATTGATAAGTAGGTTTGATTTTTTAATGATTAGAGTTTTGAACATAATGGTTTCTTTTATTAATGTTTCTTGAATGTTGGCTGAAAATTGGATTCCTATGGCTAGATTGCTGAATAAATATATTGCTTCAAATTCATACAGATTGTCAGATTGATCGCTGCTCATTCTCTCTCAATTGCGTGCTATAGTCCGCCCCCTCAATCTTTGCCTTTTATCAACGCCACCACCAACGTTTGCTACTTTCCTCTAATTTTTTTTTTTAAATTTTCTAGCCTACTTATGTATAAAATATATGATAGTTGGCCATCACGAAACCTTCTTGAAGGTTGGCCAAAAAGGATTTCACTATTGGGTCTATGAATCACTGTCAAAACTATTGAAAAAAGATGGAACTTTTCAATCAAATATTATTGGCCTTCTCTTTAAATATTGTTGCGGCAAAGGACTGAGCACACATGCTGTTGATACAATCAACTTCCAAGGAATGATTTATAATTTATTGGTGAATCTGTCAAATATCTGCAAAATTTTCACAATCACTAAATCAGTTTTGCTTTCGACCATTATGTATAACATTTTATCCTTCAAAATAGTCAGCATTCATCATTAAGTTTACTTCCAATCAACAAAAAAGTTCATACATACCTCATTATGAGACATCCATAGGAAACATGGATCAGTAGAACTCCCATTTATTGCTATGACCAATTTTTTTTTTTTTAGTAGAACATCTTTGTCCAAGTTTTACTTGAGTGTACAATTTGAAAAATATTACTTTTGTTAGGTGCCTGAAGAAGTCATCCTTCCTGTGCAAATAGAAAATCTGAATGGAATAGAATTTGTTTTCCAAATACAACTAAATGACTATAATCTTAAGTATGGATGGGAATTCTACACTGTTAAGAAAGTTTTTGAATCTTTTGAAAATATTGACAAAACAATTTAGCTTGATAAAATGTCAGAAGTACATATTTTTTAATATAGCAAAATTACAAATTAGATATTTAATTTGTTTGTGTTGTAATACATTTATCAACCTATTTTATTGTCAGGCTTACATTAGTGATACTTCAAATGAATGTAGTAGCAACTTATCAAGTGAACAAGGTGGTGATTTTACAAAGTTTCAAAAAGTTGATGTTCAAAGCAATGTGCAACTCACACCAACATCTGTACACAAGGAAAACAAAAGGACATATTCAATGACTATTACAAAGCAACAAAGGAAGAAGATACAAAAAACACTTTTTAAAGTTTTTTTTTTAATTTATTTGAAATATTGATTAAGTAATTCTTTAAATTTGTGTTTCATACATTTTATGGATAATTGAGGATGTTAAAGATTTAATTCTTCATTTTATTTTAAACTTAAGTTTGATTTCTATTTTTCATTACGTAATTTAATGTTTCATATCAAAGATAGGAAACTATATGACTGGAATTCTAATGTACAATCATAGAGGAAGAGAAAAAGAATAGTTTATAGCTTTATACACAATAGCTTTCCTACAGTAATTGTATTGTGGCAATTAAAGGTTTTTCTGCACCTAAGAAAAGCTTTGTCCTTCCAGCTTCTCTTAGGTAGTAGAACAGAGTGTCCCTTCTAGTAAGGTGTTAGGTCCCTACGATAATAAAGTTATTTGTAGGCTTGTGGGCTATTGGTTTTTTGGGGTGGGGAAACACGAGTGGAAGTGAAATGAGGTCAGCAATGGAGAGTCTTACGAAGCACTAGAGTAATCTCTCTCTGAATGACAGAGAAGGTGGTGGAGTCCATCTTGGAAAGGATAGGGGTCTGACTGAGTTTATAATTGTAGCGAAGTTCTTAACAAAACGGGCACTAAGTATTGATGCAATCATTCGTACTTTCAACCCGTTATGGAGATCTAAACACGGGTCTGAAGTTTGAAATGCAGGTGATCATATAATGGTTTTTGTGTTCTCTGATAAGGAGGAGGTAGAAAAGATTTTTGCGGCTGAACCGTGGAGCTTTGATAGGCATATAGTGTTGCTGCAACGATATGAGAAAAAGTACTAGTTCGTGAGTTGGTTTTTAAGCAGGTAGCTATATGGATTCAAATTCATGATATTCCAGCACCTTATATGACACGTGAGGTGTCTGAAGATATATGTGGAAATGTTGGAATAGTGGATAAGACGACTCAGCTCTCAGAGATGGTAGGTGGAAGTTTCATGAGGGTGCGAGTGGTAATCGATGTATCTCTTCCCCTGTGTAGAGGTAGGCTGATTTCCTTTGATGAGGGGGACGAAGCGTGGGTATCCTTTAAGTACGAGAGGCTGCCCAACATAGGTTACTGGTGTGGGTGCTTAAACCACAGCGATAAGGATTGTGATCGGTGGATAGAGAGTGATGGAAGCCTCAAGAACGACGACAAAGAGTACGGACCTTGGATACGAACCACCATGGCAGCACTAAACAAAAAATCCGTCATTCGAGTACTAGGTTTTTTTGAAGCTAGGAAAAAGAAGCAACAACCAGTAAACCAGTGGGGTGGGGATGACACTTCAAGGGCGGCAATGGGGTGGCCAAAACTGCCAGTCACGGTGGAGATGTAACAGGCAGAAACAGAAGTAGATTTGGCGAAGGAATTTAATGAGTGCATTAATTTTGGTGGAGTTGATTCTGCCCACTCAGTGAGAGAAATGTCTAAACCTGATTTGGAAAAGGATAGCCAGGAAAGGAAGTTAAAGGAAAATGATGAGGAATT
Source organism: Quercus lobata (assembly GCF_001633185.2). Classification (NCBI taxonomy): domain Eukaryota; kingdom Viridiplantae; phylum Streptophyta; class Magnoliopsida; order Fagales; family Fagaceae; genus Quercus; species Quercus lobata. The sequence continues at coordinate 24,463,589 of NC_044909.1, forward strand.
AAGGATATGTGATTTAAATGAAAATATTATTGCCGCTGATAATGCTAAGTCGGTATAGAATCAAGGAGTAACAGAAAGTCCTGTAATTCAAATCAAGAAGTCAGCTTGTAACGTGAAGGAGAGTGGGTCATGCATCAACGTGCCACCTAGGATTAATGATCACATGAGCCCATGTGAGGGGAGCTAAGGAAAAAACCCTAAATAGAGAACGTGGAAAAGGTTATGCCAAGAAACAACTAAAAAAATTTTTGAAGAGTATGAGGGAGCTTTGCATGCTATTTTGCCTGCAAAAAGAAACCTGACTGAGAATGATGGAGGTTGGGGAGATCAAAACAAGAAGAAGAAGTTAGAGTTACGGAATGGATGTGCAACAACAGATTCATTGGCGGAGGTTGTTACACAGCCCCGCCAGTCCCAATGAGTCTACTATGTTGGAATTGTCGCTAGCTTGGGAACCCAGAGACAGAGCAAGAGCTTGGAGATTTAATCTGGACACAAGATCCCTCAGTCATGTTCTTGGCCAAGACATGGCTGACAAAAGCTAGGTTGGAGGAAATTTGGGCACATTACAAGTTTGGAGGTATGATCGAAGTCTCTAGAGAAAGTAGAGGAGGCGGGGTGGTTGTTTTCTGGAAAACAGATTTTGATTTTTCAATGGATACATTCTCTCCCAACCATATTGATGCCATTGTTAACAAAGGAAAAGAGGATGTGTGGCGGTTCACAGGGTTCTATGGTGAACCGGATATGCGAAACCATCATATTTCTTGGGCAAAGTTACGCAGTCTAAAAGTTAGGCACTCTTTGCCTTGGATTTGCGTAGGTGATTTCAATGAAATTACAAGAGCACATGAAAAATTGGGAGGCCGTTTATGCCCATTTAGGCAGATGCAAGATTTCAGAGATGTTTTAGATGAATGTGGGTTTAGAGATTTGGGGTATGTGGGAGGAAAATTTACATGGTGTAACGGACAAAGGGATGGACACACAATTTGAGAGAGGATTGATAAAGCAGTTGCAACGATTGATTAGATTGAGAAATTTCTGGATACAAAAATAGTGCACTTAGAATGTGGCACTTCAGATCACAAGCTGATTGTGATTTTTCCATTAGGTATACCAAAGAAACTTCAAAGGCCATGGAGGTTTGAACAAATGTGGATTGATGAAGAAGGGTGCCAAGATTCAGTGGAGTTGGCTTGGAGGCAACCAATTCGTGGAAATCTGATGGAGCAAGTTGAAGGGAAATTAAAAAGGTGCCAATTGAATTTGACATGGTGGAGTAGGAACTCATTTGGCAATGTAACAAAACAGTTGAAGGAAAAGAAGGAAAAATTAAGAAGAGAAGTGGAAGCAGCGATTAAGGGTGGAACAGTGGAGGGTGTGTTGAAATTAAAAAGGGAGATCAGTGATTTGTTGGTGAAAGAGGAAAAAATGTGGAAACAGAGGTCTAGGGCACTATGGTTACATGAGGGAGACAAGAACACTCGCTACTTCCATAGCCGGGCAACTTATAGATATCGACGTAATAAAATCTGTGAGCTTAGGAATCTAATGGGGCAGATGTGTATGGATGAGGAAGAGATTGCACAAATCCTAATCAGTTACTATCAAGATTTATTCACTTTGGCCTCTCCATGCAATTTGGATCAAGCTGTGGAAGATATCCCATGTATAGTCACAACTGAAATGAACAATATGCTCCAGGAGGTGTATACTCGGGAAGAAGTGGATAGGGCAGTGTTTCAAATGGAAGCTTTAAAGACACCAAGACCTAATGGAATGCCTCCATTATTTTTCCAACACTATTGGAAAATTATTGGTGATGAAGTGTCGGCAGTGGTTCTAAATTGCTTGAATTCAGGTTCCTTCCCTCAATCGTTAAATAATACTTTCATTACACTTATTCCTAAGGTTAAAAGCCCTTCTCTTGTATCTGAATTTCACCTTATTTCTCTTTGTAATACTCTCTATAAAATAGTGTCAAAAGTTGTGGCTAACAAGTTGAAAAAGAATTTTACCTAACCTCATATCGGAGTCTCAGAGTGCTTTTCAGTCAGATAAAGACATCTCTAACAACATATTGGTTGCCTTTGAAACCTTACATCATATGAAGAATTAGAAGTAAAAAAAAAAAAGGATTCCTGGCTTTGAAGCTTGACATGAGTAAGGCGTATGACCGAGTTGAATGGGGGTTTCTCAAAAAAGTCATGGAGAAGATGGGATTTGGTGAAAAATGGGTGAAGTTAATCATGGAGTGTATTAGTACGGTTTCCTACTCTATCTTGGTGAATGGAGAACCAAAGGGTGATATTAAACCTTCTAGAGGAATAAGACAAGGTGATCCTCTATCACCTTACTTGTTCTTGTTGTGCTTAGAAGGCTTAAACCGGTTGCTTCAAGCGGCAGCTAGGGAGGATGAGATCAGGGGTTTTTCTTTGTGTAGGAATCGACCACAGATCAGTCACTTGTTCTTTGCAAATGATACCTTGCTCTTTACTAGAGCGGTAATGGGTGATTTGGTTAAAATACAAGAGATTTTGACTCTATATGAACAAGCTTCGGGCCAGCAAATAAATAGAGGGAAGACGACAATCTTTTTTAGCAAGGCTATCACTGAGGAAAGAAAAGAAGAGATCCCAAATTTTTTAGGGGTGGAGGAGGTTAAGGAGTATGAAAAATATTTGGGCTTATCGGCGGTGGTGGAAAAAAATGAGAGAGCAAGCCTAAACTATATTAAGGAACGAGTATGGAATAAATTGCAAGGGTGGAAATAGCAACTTTTATCCCAAGCAGGTAGGGAGGTTCTTCTAAAAGCCGTGGTCTAAGCCATTCCAACTTTTGCCATGTCTTGTTTCAAGCTTCTGGTGGGCCTTTGTCATGACATCGAGATGTTAATAAGGAAATTTTGGTGGGGGCAAAGAGGGGAGCAAAGGAAAATTCATTGGAGAAATTGGGAGGTAATGTGCCAGCCAAAAGACCAAGGCATTTTGGGTTTCAAAGACTTGGTAAAGTTCAATGAGGCGATGCTTGCAAAACAGGTCTGGAGGTTGCTGCATGATCAGTCTTCTTTATTTTTCCGGGTATTCAAAGCCAAATATTTCCCCCATGGGATGGTGTTTGAAGCAAAAAAATCATCTGGGTCGTACGCATGGCAGAGCATCTTAAAAGCTAGATCAGTCATAGAAGCTGGTTTCATGTGGAGAGTAAGGGATGGCTTAACCATTTGGGTGTACTGGGATGAATGGATACCTGGAAATTTCCCCTCAAAGATTAGCTCACCACAAAAAATTGCCCCTAGAGATGTGCGAGTTGCTTACCTAATTGACCAAGATACTAAGTAGTGGGATGGTGCGAAGATTAACCCCCTCTTCCTACCGTTTGAAGTAGCAAAAATAAAATCCATTCCTTTGTGTACCACTAACCAGGCTGACTGCATTGTTTGGCCAAGGTGTAGGGATAGTGTCTATTCAGTAAAGTTCGGATATCAATTACTTTGTGAGCTGGACGCTCAAAACAGAGCATCAGGATCAGATATGACAAGCAAGAAAGCTTTTTGAAGGCACCTATGGAAGATGAAGGTACCGAATAAAATAAAAATTTTCTATGGCGTGCATGCTCTGAAGCTCTGCGCACAAGATGCAATTTACTCCGGAGGAAAGTGCTTGACGATCCGACATGCCCATAGTGCGGTACTGAAAATGAAAGCACGTTGCACGCGTTATGGGGGTGCAGTCAGCTACGTTTGGTATGGGATAAGGTCTTTGGATGGATTTTTAAAGACTACCCAAGTGTATCGCAGGTCACTGATCTGGTCGCCCTTGTTGTTGAGCACGCAAACCAACTGGAATTGTTTGCTATGATAGCGTGGTTTATATGGGGCCGAAGGCATAAGGTGAGGTGTAATGAACCAAGTGTACCATTGGGAAAAATATTGAAGAGTGCCGCTACTCTATTGAGGGATTTTCAAAGCCAATCCCGGTATGGTATGAAGGCTTCAACACAGCGAAACACTAAATGGAAACCACTAGAAGGGGCGGTAGTGAAGGCAAATTTTGACGGTGCTATGTTTGCTGAATCGAGCCAGGCAAGGATTGGGGTGGTTGTCAGAAATAATAGGGGGTAGGTCATGGCGGCTTTAGTAGAGAAGGTAACCAAACCAACGTCCACAAAAGTACTGGAAGTCTTGGCAGCACGTAGAGCAGTCCAGTTCGTGCTTGAACTGGGTTTTGAGCATTCCATGTTTGAAGGTGATGCAGTAACGATTATTAAGGCACTTGCTGATGGAAATTGCTCTATCCCTAGCTTCGGCCACATTGTAAAAGACATTGAGTCTATTAGTGGTTTGCTACAAACCAAATCCTTCTCTCATGTTAGGAGGTAGGGAAACACCGTGGCCCATGCCTTAGCACAGAGAGCGAGGCCTTCTTTTCCTGTTTTAATCTGGATGGAGGATGTTCCACCAGATATTTATCATTTTGTATTTGCTGATTTTTCTAGAGCTTAATAAAATGCTACTGAGTTTGGATTCTCAAAAAAAAAAAAAAAAAAGCTTTCCCGTGCATCACACGAGTTAGCAACTAGTAATCTGTGAAAAACCAAACCAGGCTTATAATCGATAAGCACATGCACATAATATGACATATATGCCATTTAATAAACCATACCAGGCAGGCACTAATAGCTTAAACTCCAAACTTTCTGAAGTACGTCAACGATTAAAAACTATGGCCCTTCTTTTATTCTGCCCATACCCGTCCATTTATTTAATTAAGAATTGGTGAAAGATGGTTTATTCATTGCATATTTAATATGTAAAGTTGAGAGAAAATTTAATTAGGTTTTAAATTGGATTCTAATTGTTGTCTAATTTTGAGCCACATATCCTATTTAAGTTTTTAAAATTTTTGTTCTAGTTCAGTTAATGAGGTGCAAAAAACGAAGGGTCTAATTTAAATAAATCATCAACATCTCAATAAACAAAAAAAGAAAAAATAAAAAAAAACAGAAAGAGTAAACTCATGTGTATATCTAAAAGAAATTAAAAAAAAAAAAAAAAGAGTATAATTTGAATCCATATATGTGTGTAATTATAAATTTTTTTAATTGTACCGTGCATATGTACGTGTTATACACTAGTTGAAATAAAGGTCGGCAATTGATGATTATAGAATTAGGGTGAATATTGTATTAATTGTAACATATATATATATATATATATAGTATTATATTAATTAATTGGTCATAGCAATTGGTTGGTGGCCCAGGCTGAAAACAATAATTAAAATAAAAAAGGATGGAATTATCAGTTGGTTCATCATCATGAGTTGAGAGTTGTCCTCTTCTCTCGATTTCATGGCTTTTTAATTAACTAGTCGCTAACCCGTGCGATGCACGGGAAATGTATTGAGTACAATATATAATTTAATCTTTGTTTATTTTACTACAACACCAAAATTGAATTTGTAAAATAAAATCATATAGTTAAAACATTTGTTAACAGCTATACGTTTCAGACATTTATTAAACTATATTATTATTATTATTATTATTATCAACTTTAAAGTATTTTAATATATGACACCAACATGCTTCAAGAAAATGTCCAACATTGAAAACAATTTCGAAAACAAACTCAACTAAACAGTTTGATGAATAAATATATTACAATCTATAATATAAGCCAAGAAATAAACTTTGAAACCAATATGAACAAAATCCACGTCAAACAAAACCATTTCGATCATTAAGAATATGACTCACTAAAGTCATGAAAAACACAGGATTCATTACAAAAAAAGAAAAAAAAAAGAAAAAAGAAAAAAAAGAGGCATCTTTAGTCTTTATAGATTTTGCCTAAGTATCTAGATACGATGACACATACTCACACAAAAATCATTAAAGAAAGAATCAAAGAACATACACAACATGTACATATGCTATGAAAGTAAAAATAAGAAAAACAAAAGAGACGTAAACACGGACAATTAAAGAAAAAATATAGGAAAAAAAAGTTAGGAATAGAAATATAAGATAAAGATGGGTTACCCTCAAAAAGAATAATCCATGGATATTCATTGAAATCTTCTAGATAATTTCTGATAATAGAAAAAACAAAACCCAAAAGTTATGATGTTAAAACTTCCAAAAGGCCAAAAAAAAAAATTAAAAAAAAATCAGAAGATTCAAAGCTTCAAAAGTATTGAAACAAAACAATATATATATATATATATATATATATAATTACGCAATAGAGAAATACAATAGAAAGAAGGGAATCCATGATTATAGCTTTTCTACTATTGAAATTGGCTAGACAATTAAATGTATTGCAAAAAATGAACTTAAAAATTCATATGTAAACCAAACAATTAGAAGATTTTGAGCCAAGAATTTATTAAAACAAAACAAAAATTATGTGACTACACAATGGAGAAATATAATAAACAAAAAAAATATGTCTACACAACATAGAAATATTAGAGAAATATGAGTTACCTTTTAAATGTTAAAATTCAAAATATTAAAACTTTTAAAAGGTTAAAAAAATTTGAAGATTTAATTAAAAGATTCAGGCCTAGCAATTAAATAAACAAAACAACAATTGACAAACTTATAAGAAAAAGCAACAAATCTATAATTTTTATTGAACAAATCAAATAACCCTAACCTTGATGCATTGACCGAAGAAGGAGAGGAGTCCAATACATAAGTGGAATATGTGAATTGTGAAGCATGAGCCGCCCTCAAAAAAAATCTTGAAGAAAAATAAGTTTTAAGGAGAAAATTGTGTTGCGGCAAAAGAAGATAATAGCAGATCTAATCATAAAATCTAAAATAAAAAGAATTTAAAATAAAAAAAATAAAAAATAGCGGTGACCAACGGCCATACATATAGATATAAGATATTGACCAACCTTTATAAAAAGATGTCAGTTTCAATATTCACTTTGTGGTGAGGGTCCTCAACCCAGCGAGTGCCATCTCTCTGCGACAAGAATCCCTAATCCCCTTTTCCTTTCTTCCTTAGTTTCTCTTTTCCATGACTCTCATACCTTGTAAAACCAACGTAATTTATAGAGACTAAAATTAAGGTGGGCGTACTCTTTTTCTCTATCTTCATGGAATATTTACAATGAAATTACTAATACAGTGCAATGAAGTTGCTCATATTTTGGAGGGACTTTTACTGTCAATGATTTGAGTAGGAACGGTCATAACTAATAAGCATTGTCAATGTTCATAGTTAGAATATTTCTACGAAACTTACTGGTAATTAAGTTTGCTTTGCGGAGTAGGTTAGCATTGGAGACTTGTTGATTTGGAAGAGACTGGTAGACAACTTCGATGCTTTCAGTTTGGCCGTAACCTTTTCTTCTAATTTTGGGGCTTAGGTTTTCTACGCAAGCAATTCTTAAATAGGAGAGAGTAGAGGCGGTGGGAGAGTGTCCTTATTTGGCTAGAAGTCTAATTTGATTTGGAAAAAGAAAACAGTGATGAGGTGGAAAATTTAATTTAATTTAAATTTAATTTAAATATTGTGCTGACGTGAAAAATTGTGGGAGTTTCAAAAGCTTCGGTTTTATATATATATATATATATATAGATTTGTTTGGTTGACTTCATGACCATAATATATATAATATGTCACCCTCGATCTCTCTCTCGGTGACTCGGTCCTTCTTAATTCTTATACGTACAAGCTAGCTAGCACCTTTAATTAAAAGTAATAATAAGAAGTTGCTTTCGTTGAAGAGAGAGAGAGAGAGAGAAAGAGAGAGAGCAACCTCCATTATTCACTAATGTCTTATTCTTTTCTTTTGAGAGCAACGTTACGTTACTACCCCTTTTATTTTATTAGGTGGAGAGAGAGAGGACCCTCCTCAATTGCACAAGGATACATTTCATTTTGTTAATTTTTATTTTTTATTGGTCACTTTTTTTTTTCCTATCAAAAAAAAAAAAAGTGAAAAATTAGATTTGCGTATGCCATTAATATATATATTTTTATTATATATGGAGATTAATTGGTACACTGAAACAAATGTATAATACACCATTGTATGATCATGATGCAATGCAATAGAATATGTAACTTGGCTGCCGGCCGGATTACTCCATGCCTCTTCCTGATGTGTTTTATATATATATATATATATATATATATATATATATAAAAGAGCAGTGACAATGCCCAACCTAGACACATTTTTCCAAAATGGTTTCAACATATAGTATATGATCCACTTTTGACCGATTTGGTTCATATTAATTGGAACTGAAAATGCAGCACCTTATTTCATTACCGCCACCCCTCAAATGCTTGAAGAAATTAAGACAACCAGGCTTTGGCTGTCATTAAACATATATATATATATATATATATGCTGTTTAATATTATTTATAATGTTCCTTTCTCCAAGTGAGTTCTATAAATAAATGTTATTTTTTTAATTAGCCCAAAATAATAATAAGGTTCTATAAATTAATGTTAAGCTCCTCCTAATTTATATATGGATAGTGATAGGTAAGGTGGCCAATTACATGCATCTCAATCAATTGTTTTGTTAATGAATTATCAATTATTATCTGCATTTTTATCTCCTGTCCTCCTGCCCCTCCTCAACACAGAAAACAACAACTTATTTTTATTATTTTCCGCTTATTTTAATGGTATGGACCACATTTATACTAACCCCTTGATTGTGCTATCTATGAAAGCTACCTTGGCTTCAATAAGGCAGTTGTACAAAATTTGTTCTCTAATTCGCAGCCTAACACTTTCCCAAAAAAATAAATAAATTGCAGCCTAACAATGGCTTAATAATCATCTTTATTATATTTTAGCTGTAGCACTTTATTTTTTTAGTTTATTTTTTCGGACCATCATTTCATTAATTCATGAACTTTAATTTTCATGTTATGTTTATAATATTTTTACAATAAATTTTAAGTGACAAGTTGTTAGTTTTTGTTATGGATGGGTAAAAAAATAATTTAAATTGTGTATTCAAATTAAAATTGATGATGCCGTAAATATCACTAGCGAGCTACACGATCGTCGCACGCTCCTAACGATATTTGCACAGAAAAGAGAAGACCTAACAGAGAGCATCGGTGTGGTGCTGGCCGAATACCCTCTGAAAGTCAAGTTAGAACTATTCTCACAACTCTAGAGTGCTAGAGAAGGGTAAATTATGCGTACCTCGATTTGTGAGGGTATTGGAGTTTTTATAGTAGTCAAAGGTTGGTCTCTCTTTCTTGGTGTAGAAGTCTTTTCCTTATAGGAATCCTCTTGAATAGTCCCAAATGTGATGGACAAGACATTTCCTTGTAGAGAAGATCTTCATTAACGCGCATATCTTCCAGAATCCTCTTTGTGCTAGAATTCTATTTACCTTGGGATTCTATGGTGATTAAGTGTGTGTCACAAGTATTTCCCATCTAGGGTTTCTGCTGTATCTATCCACATCAGACCTTTGCACAAGTTGGGCTTGCCCTCTATCGGCCCACGGACATGGATCCGTCAAGCCCATTTAGTGGAGGTTCGTCAGGCTATATTTTTACCCTCTTCAGTTGCTCCCTTCACCCCATGGGTTTGCCATCCTTGAGTGGAAGGACCCGTGGGGTGACGGTTCAAGGTTCTGGGGATGACGATTCAAAGGCCTGTGGGTCGATGGTTTCAATGCGGATGTCGTGGACTGCACCAACGCCTGACAGGTTGTCTAGAAGCCATTATGACGTATGACACATGTTGCTCTTCGATTGGATTTTACCTCGGATCGAAGCATCACTTCGTCTTCCGTGCACTTCCTCTATAAATACCATACTCTTCCTTTCTCATTTCTCCATTTTTAGTTGAAACACACTATCAGAGTGCTACTGTCATCCTTGTCAGAGACCACTCCGTTCAGTCGCTATATCCGTCACCAACACACTTCCTCCGTTCATTCACAAAATTGGTAAGTACTTTCTTTTTACAAGCCTCTTTTACCTGCAGATATACTTTTTTTATTTTCTTAGACTTTATACACTCGTCATCACTTCTAGATCCATTAGAGTCTTAGGTTTTGTCGTCACGTGTAGACAATGTCTAGTGCGTTAAGTAACCAGTTAGTTATCCGTGACAGGGCGGATTACGAGGAAGTATACCCGTCCGGTCACAAAGACTAAGAGAGTCCAGGCGAAGAGAGGAGTCTGTCCTCCTCTTCCTCGTCCTCAACAAATAAGGATATGGAGATGGCTGAACAAGAGGAGGTTTCTGATGACAGCAAGGAACAAGCACTAAAATCCGTCATAGGTGCTGATGGACTTAGGGAGTTCATCATGCTACCGGAGTGGACGGTGAATAATTTTAAGTTCACCATCAAGGAGAAACACTTCAACATTCTTAGGGATAATTTCCAAATTCCAGATAACATCCCCATCTGTCTGCCCTATAAGTCAGAGAAATGCTATTATGAAGGGGTAGAAGGTGTCGGGGTGTATGAACAGATGTTGAAGGCGGGACTTAGATTTCCACTAAGCTCCCTTCACCATGAGCTCCTCAAATACTTGGGCCTATCCGTCAACCAAGTGTCTCCAAACGCCTGGAGGGTCTTCATAGTGATGGAGGTCCTGTACGGTGCTATTGTAGATGGTGCCAGGAGGCTGATGGTGAGGGAATTCCTTCACTGCTACCATCCAGATGAGATAGACAAGTCAAAGGGGATATATAGTTTCGTGCCTAGGACTCTGTTATTGAAGGTTATATTTGAAATACCAGACTCCAATAGGGATTGGAAGAGCTGTTATTTCTTCCTAGAAGGTGACGAATGGATATGTCGTCCAGGGGACACGGAACACATGCCCGTCGACACGACTTAGGGCATATTGCATCCGTCCAGTATGCACCCGTCCTAGTGTGTGAACTTTTTACAACCATTCAGTTTATTATAACTTTTCCAACAATTTTAATTTTTCTTCTTCTTTGCAATTAGACGATACCCACAAGTTGAACTTGAGGAGTTCAGCTTTCTTAAGAGAATTTTTTCTAAGACGAAGCCGGAGGAAAGGACTTGGGCAAAATTAGTTACACTTAATACCATCCATTGGTATTGTGACGGACCTGAGCCAATGCCAGCAGCTGTCAAATACGAAGCAAAAATTCGCAGACGTAAGTCCGTCGTCCTCATTCTATTTGAACAGTCTTCATTTTTATCTTAGTAATTAACTTCACTCATTTACCTTTACAGAAATGGACGATGCTAAGAGGAGAGCACTAATTAAGGCACAGGCTGCCAAGAAAAAGGAGACCGGCGATATAGCTCTAAAGGGAACGGACTCGAGCAACCCGTAGACAAAAAGGAAGCATTTGTCCAAAAGGGACCATCCTCCCAAGAAGCCTAAGGTCCCTTTGGAGCCTGTTGTAGGGCTAATGGCTAAGGGTGCAAAGACGATCACTCTAGTGAAGCATGGGGCAAGCAAAGGCCCTATGAAGGCTCTGTCCACCAATCAAGAGAAGCCACCCGTCCTCCTCCGCGAAGACTCTAAACCTGCCTTGGAGCAACTCTCATCCATCATTTTGTTGGAGGATTATGAGGACTTAGGCAATCACTCCACGGATGCCATGGGGGAGACGGGTCTTTTTGCAATCACTTAGGTAATCATGCCCGTCAACTTTATGTCCATCCTTTTCAGTTGGCTTTCCATCTAACTCCCCTTTTTCTTGTGTTTCAGGCCATGGTTATGATGAAAGGGCTGATGGGACAGTGTCTTACACATGAGACAGCCTTGGAGCGTGTACAGGCAAAGGTAGAGCTGACAGAGGATGAGCTGAACCAGCTCCAAGGCTAGAAATCCAAAAATGGAGAAAAAGTTTGAACTTTTGGGGAGGGTGAGAAAAGAGCTCGAGCAGAGCACGGAGGAGGCGAAGAAGGCCCTTGAGGCTAAGGACAAAGAGGTACAGGACTTGAAGGATAGGCTCTGTCAGGCTAAGGAGGTGGCAATATGTGAGTACCATGACTCCAACGCCTTGCTATCCGAGCTGGGAGACTCTTTCCTGCAGGGTTTTGACGACGACGCCCTCCGTTAGGTTAAGAAGGTCTACCTCGACCTGGATGTTTCAAACATTAAAGTTAAAGATCAAGCTCAAACCTTCGTCATGCCCGTCGCCTCAGAGGATACTGACAATCTTTTTGCTGAGGATGCAACTCAAGGCGACGGAGAGTCAGCTCAGGCATAGAATGCCTAAGGTCAAGTTCAAATTGAGGCTGATGACACCCGTCAGGAGAAGGACGAAGACCCACAGGAGTAGATTTATTATTATTATTATTATTATTATTATTATTTTTATTTTATTTTTTTATTTTTTGTAAACTGGGAGAAAAATCTTTAGCTTTATCCATCATTACATTATCTATGTTGAACAATTCCCCTCAAAGGGTTGTATATTTCTATCTGCCCATTTTGGTTTAATTGCTTGTTTCATGGATGCTTTGAATGTAGTGGGACCTTTTTTATATCCGTCCACTATATGCTTTAAAGGCCTTTAATTTTACGGCCATTGAGCTAAAAACCCGTCTTTAAAAATGAATCCGTTCACATTGTGTTTTGGAGTTTAAGTTATGTTCGTCTTAATGTCTAGAGGGATCGTCCTCCTTATGGACTGTTTAGACTTCCTTCCTCAATGGATGATCCGTCCACTTTAATTTTCACTTTCTCAGGTGGAACCGTCCACTTTTAATAGAATTTTCATCCTGTATGGATGAACCGTCCACTTCATGGACTAGGTGGTTTATACCGTCCATTTTTAGACTTAGAATTTTCATCATTCGTCCAGTCTCTGGACTTTGTTTATATCCATCCACTTTTGTGGACTTAGAATTTTCATCCTCCTGGGATGATCCATCCAGTCTATGGACTTTTATTTTATACCCGTCCACTTTTGTGGACTTAGAATTTTCATCCTTCTGGGATGATCCGTCCGGTATCTGGACTTTGTTTATACCCGTCCACTTTTGTGGACTTAGAATTTTCATCCTTCTTGGATGATCTGTCCAGTCTATGGACTTTGTTTATATCCGTCCACTTTTGTGGACTTTGAATTTTCATCCTCTTGGGATGATTCGTCTTGTCTATGGACTTTGTTTATATCCGTCCACTTTTGTGGACTTTGAATTTTCATCCTTTTGGGATGATTCGTCCAGTCTATGGACTTTATTTTATACCCATCCACTTTTGTGGACTTAGAATTTCCATCATTCTCGGATGATTCGTCCAGTATCTGGACTTTGTTTACACCCGTCCACTTTTGTGGATTTGGAATTTTCATCCTCTTGGGATGATCTATCCACTCTATGGACTTTATTAGAATTCAGGCAGAAAAGACATAAATGTGTCTGAATATTCTTTTTTTTTAAAAAAAGTGTTTGTAGAAAAGTACCTGCCCCCTTGGGCTTAAGAAGAAACTTAAAGTATTGTAGCAAAAATTGTCTAAGTAAAACTGGTAATTGTAGTAAAAACTAAAAAAACTGGAAAAAAAAAAATCATCGTTGCTCTTCATATTATCCCTATTGGTAGTATTTCTGTAGGTGCTCCGTGTTCCATGGGTGCTGAAGCCTTTGCCCGTCCAGTGTCTTGAGATGGTAGGTGCCCTTCCTCTGCCATGATGTGATCCTGTAGGGTCCTTCCCAGTTGGGGTCGAGTTTTCCTTACGAAGGATCTCTAGTAGTGCCCATTACCTTCCGTAGTACAAGATCTCCAACCTGGAAATCCCGAAGCCTGACATTGGAGTTGTAGTGTTTCGCCATGAGATTCTGATACCGCGCCATCCTTTGCTCCGCTATCACTCGTACTTCGTCCACTAGGTTGAGCTGAAGGCGCATGGCTTCTTCGTTCTTATTCTCGTTGTAGTTCTCCACTCGATAGCTTGTGAGCCCTACTTCTGCTGGGATGACAGCTTCACTTCCGTATGCTAGTCGGAACGGTGTTTCTCCAGTTGGTGTTCTTGCTGTAGTTCGGTATGCCCATAGAACGCTTGGTAGCTCGTCCGGCTAGATACCCTTTGCCTCCTCGAGCCGAGTCTTGATGATCTTGAGCAAGGATCGGCTCGTGACTTCAACTTGTCCATTGGCCTATGGGTGTGTGGGTGACGAGTAGTGATTCTTGATACCTAGCTCTGACCAAAAGTCCCTAAATGCGCTGTTGTCGAATTGCTTTCCGTTGTCGGAGACAAGCACTCTGGGTATCCCGTACTTGCAGATGATATTCCTCTAAACAAAACTTCTAATGTTCTTCTTCGTGATAGTGGCTAGGGCTTCTACTTCCACCCACTTAGTGAAGTAGTCGATACCAACCACCAGAAACTTTAGCTGCCTAACTGCTGTTGGGAAGGGGCCCATGATATCTAGTCCCCATTGAGCGAAGGGCCAAGGGGCCATCATGGGGGTTAGTTCTTCGGATGGTTGCCTAATGAGATTACTGAACCTTTGACACTTGTCGCAGGTCTTGACATAAGCTTGTGCGTCCTTCAACATTGTAGGCCAATAGTATCCTGCTCAGATCAACTTATGCACTAATGATCGTGCCCCCGAGTGGTTTCCACAGATACCCTCGTGGACTTCTCTCATTACGTATTCTGCTTCCTCGTGGCCTAAACACCTCAGGTACGGTCGAGAGAACCCTCTTTTGTATAAAACATCTTTTATCAGCACAAATTGTGATGCTTGGACCTTCAACTTCTAGCGACGTCATTCTCGTCTGGTAAAATGCCAGTCTTCAGGTATGATACCAATGGCGTAGTCCAATTGCTTTCAGAATTTACTTCCTGCACATTTGTTCCGTCATCAATAAGTGAGGAGACTTGGACAAATGACAATACCTGTTCGGGGACAAGCATAAATTCTGCCGAGGTTGCTTTTGCTAGTCAGTCGGCGCATTTGTTTTCCCCCATTGGGATTTGAACGAATCTGACTTCGAGGCTGTCGATTCGATTCTTCACTTCTTCTAGATACCTCTTCATCCTTTCATTCTTACACTCATAGCCGCCATTAATCTGACTTGTTACTACTTGTGAGTTGCAATCCACGACCACGTTTTCAACACTTGCAGCTTTTGCGAGGTCTAGCCCTGCCACCAAGGCTTCATATTCGGCCTCGTTGTTAGTTATGGGGAAATCCAGTCAGATCATGCACTCGATCTTATCCCCCTCCGGGGTTTGGATCACCATGCCAGCCCCTCCCGCTCGTTTATTTAAAGATTCGTCTGTATAAATATTCCACTGTCGTGTCTCCTCTGCCCCCTGGCCATCCTCGAGGGTGAATTCAGCGATGAAGTCAGCCATTACTTGCCCTTTTATAGCTGTTCGCGGACGGTATTGTATGTCAAACTCGCTAAGCTCCACTGCCCACAAAGCCATTCTGTCACGACCCAAATCCATGGAACATGAATTCAGATGCATGACTAACCTGCTAAACTTATATAACTCCATAAACATAATTAATCCAAAATAACTTAATAATCCAAAGAAACAATACTCTTAAAAACCTCTTACAAAAATCTAAACTCCACAAATTGGAAATAATCTCCACTGTATAAAACATGAATTGCAAAATAAAGGTAACTAAAATTCTATAAGTCTTCAAGTAATACTTAAATCGCCTACAACTTCCATGCTCTACCTTGCACCTTACAAAGCGATCCAAAGGTTCTATATTCCCAACTACACTTTAATCTGAAAATTGTAATTGATGGGGTGAGCCACACATCCAGTAAGTAATTATAAAGAATACACAACGGAATAGAGTCAAGCAAAGCACGAGTATTTTGATTTTTCACAAACTCATTCAATGATATCAAAATAATTATTCCAAAACATATAATGAATCACTTAATACATATGTAATCGTATCTTAAAGTCATTTGAAATCACATACATATAATTGATCAGAGCACAGTGTCACATATACACATCACATATTCTCACATACAATCCTGTGAGCGGATACCAACATCTAACCCCTGCTGGTGAGGGATCAACACATATTCTCACATACAATCCTGTCAACGGATTTACACATATATCCGATATATCTAATCAATTCTAAAAACAATTATTTTGAGTCACATATCACAAAGCAAAGTTTATACAAAATATAATAATTTACTTGATATTAACAATTTCTTTTCAAATACAGAGGCATATCAAAGATCACAATATCGAATAGAACATAAATCAAAGGATGCTTGACTTTCTTAGAGAGTGAATAAGAACTGAAGAGTTTATATAAATATTTTACAATTCTTGAGTAAGTTTGAAAGCTCAATTTTCTAAAAGAAAAGTTTCAAACACCATTTGGAGAATAGGAATATGACTTTAAAATCACTTGGTTTTACACAATTTAAAGAACAAGAACCTTTTTCGAAAACTTACTTTGAAACTCAATTATTTTTGGAAAATAGTTTAGTTTAGAAATCATCTTTTAAATGAGATTGGGACATTCAAAACGTCATTTAAAATTCGAAGTTTCTCTTTAAAACATTGTCTAAAAGTCGAAGTTTCTCTTTCTATGATATAAAAATAATGCTTTCCATAAACTTTAGAAAACGTAAGCTTTAGAAACATAACTTTTGAAAACCTTTGACTTCTAAGAACCTAAAGAATAAAACTTGTGCATATTATGCATAATTACTTACAGCACTTGAATCACTCTGAAAGTCTAGCTGAAACACCCTCCAAAAAGTCTCAAAATACTCTTAAATAGGACCTATAATCAATCATGAAAATTACTTAATATCCTCCACAAAATATAAAGCTTATAGAACTATACAAATAGACTCACTAGGATTATACTTTGCTGAACTAATAACACTTTCAACACTAAATTAACGTTTCTCTAACTAATGGTATTCTAATCAATCATATGTCCTTGCATTAATCGAAACTCATTTAACCATGAGGAATGTAGTAGCAACACTTTAGGATTTAATATATAATCCCAATGCAACCGGTGGGCCAAAACCAATATGACTTTGCTCATGAATTTAACATTCATTGACCCTACGGATTTAATATGAGAATTTTGGTATGAAAAACTCAAATCTGTCCTTATCCTTTTAAAAAATATTTGTAGACGTGTTGAACCCTGAAATGGTTCATTGTGTTTGGAATTTAGTCAACACCTAGACAATAGACTACCAAAGCCATCAATTCATCCGTCAGAGAACTTGGACCTTGACATAGGTGAAAGCCAACTAGTGGCACATGGTGGGGTCGGGTGCAAATTCTCCAGCAAAACATAAATAAACCTTATGGTATAGATCAGTAGCCCATAAGTTCTTATAGCCTTAGAAAAGTGATGCAAGTCTTATGCATAGATTTAATATATAATAATCCAACGAAACAACGTTTAAGCCCTCCTAACGTTAAACCCATCCTGTTATATATATATATATATATATATATATATATTAATCCACAATTGAAATTTTTCAGCCGTGTTCTTGAATTAGGAATTGAAATTCCACGAATCTGTTCAAGAACCCACATACTGGGCAGTGGGCAATCCAAAATTTAATAGCGTAAACAACAATTCTAGGAAACCAAAAAGAAACCCCTTTTTAACAATCTAAATATCACTAAAGTTTTCCATGATAAAATTCTAACTCCTTAATAATTTGTTTCTAACGGTGAGAAATCATACCTTGAACAATTGGTTGCCTCTTCAATTAACTCCAAGGAAAAGTACACCTCCTAGCCTCCTTAGTGATGAAACCCTTTTTATGAAAACCCTAATTATCTTTTCCTCCACCTTATATTTTAACACTTAAGAGATGTGGGCTTGGTGGGGTAGTGGGCTGAAGTTTAAAATCCACTTGACCTTATCTCTTTAGTTTCCAAGAAGCCCATAAAACATCTTCATCCTTTTTATTTATTTATTATTTTAATTGCCGCACCAAATTGTATGCACTAAAATTTTAATTTTCTCACCTATTTGTAGCACCACAAAATTGTCTACTCCCATCTTTCTATGCACACACATATAGTACCTCAACTCTAGATTAAAATTGACAAGGTACAGTGATAATCATAAAATCAAAATTGACTGTAGCCTCAGGGCTATTCATGGCTCTTCTCAAGGGCTTGTCTGTCAAGACAACGATGATATGTGCTTAGAAGTACAATTTGAGTTTTCGTGCTGCGGTTATCAACGCAAAGGCCAACTTTTCCATCTAAGGGTACCTCTCTTCTGCTCCTCGAAGCGCTCAGCTTGTAAAGTAAATTGGTCTCTGAGATCTATCTTCCTCTCTCACCAAAGCTGCGCTAACAGCGGCTTGTGAAACAACTAAGTATAGGAAAAGCTCTTCTCTTGGCTTGGATGGACTGAGCAATGGGGGAGATGAAAGATACGCCTTTAAGTTGTCAAACGCCATCTGGCATTCATCCGTCCACTCAAACGACTTTCTCAGAGTGCAGAAGAAAGGCAGACATTTTTCCGTCGCTTTCGAGACAAACCTGTTCAGGGCTGCGATTTTGCCATTCAAACTTTGCACCTCCTTGATCATCCTCGGCTGTTCTAACTCTACTATGGCCCATATTTTCTCTGGGTTAACCTCTATACCTCTTTGGGATACCATGAAGTCCAAGAATTTCCCTGCCGTCACTCCAAATGCACACTTGCCTGGATTCAACTTCGTGCTATATGATAGGAGGGTGTCAAAGGTCTCACGGAGGTCACCTAGGTGATCATCTTTGTACAGGCTCTTCACCAGCATGTCATCAACATAAACTTGTATGTTCCTCCCAATCTGGTGCGTGAACATCTTGTTCATTAATCTTTGGTATGTCGCTCCAGCATTTTCGAGTTCGAATGACATCACCTTGTAGCAAAACAGTCCCTGGCTGGTGACAAAAGAGGTCTTCTCTTGATCGGCTTCTTCCATTTTAATCTGGTTATAGCCTGAGAAAGCGTCCATGAAGCTCACAAGCTGGTGTCTTGCGGTTGAGTCTACCAAAGTATCTATCCGAGGGAGTGGATAGCTATCTTTGGGGCAGGCCTTATTGAGGTCTGTGAAGTCTACGCACATCCTCCATTTTCCATTGGCCTTTTTTAACCATGATGATGTTTGCTAACCAATCGGGGTAGTACACTTCTCGGATGAAATCTACTTCAAGCAACTTTCGTACTTCCTCAGCAATGGCTTTGTCCCGCTCTTGAGCGAATACTCGTTTCTTTTTCCGGATTGGGGAAAATGAGGGTGATACATTCAGCTTGTGAACCATAATTGAGAGGTTGATTCCTGGCATGTCCTCATGACTCCAGGCGAACACGTCTTGATTGTCTCTTAGGAATGCCGTGAGCTCTTGGCGTACTGGCCAACTTACCAGTGTACCCACTCTAGTTGTCCGTTCTGGCCTTTAGTCATCAAGGATCACTTCTTCTAATTCTTCAACCGGCTCTGCTACTGTCCTTTCTTCTCCTATGCACATTGTTTACTGATGATCATCCATCTCCAACATAGCAATATAGCATTCTCGCGCTGCTACCTGGTTCCCGTGTAGTTCTCCTATTCCATACTCCGTAGGGAATTTGATCATTAAATGTAGGTCAAAGTTACAGCCTTCCATGAGTTGAGGGTGGGTCATCTGAGAATGGCATTGTAAGCAGAGGAGTAGTCGACTACTAGGAATGTTACGTCCTTTGTGATTTGCTGGGGGTAATCACCTACTGTTATTGATAACGTGACGGCTCCAATGGAGAAAACTCTCATTCCTCCGAAACCAACGAGAGGGACATTTACTGGGACTAACTGTTCTCTATCAATCCTCATTTGCTGAAACTGCAGTTGTCGACCAGAACCCGGTGCATGTTGTAGTCTCATACCCTCAAGCTGACAACAAGCGCATTGTCATGTAGGTGGTGTAGCCTTCGAGCATCTTCTTCTGAAAATCCAATGACAGGGTTGTCGATTCGTGCCATCTTGGGTATAGTGCCCGTAAGCTGGACGTTCTGGAGCGTTCTCAGGTAGGTCTTCTAAGCTTCTTTGGATGACCTAGAAGTTGCCGTGCCCCCTACGATTATCTTTATGTCTCCAATGGGCGGCCTTGCGCGCTCATTCTCCCGTCGCAGGGCCTACTCTTGGGATGGATCCGTTCTTTCCTTACTAACAAACCTCTATACCTTCCCCTGTCTTATAAAGGCCTCTATCTACTGTTTTAGATCATAGTAGTCAGTTGTGTCATGCTCGTGGTCTCGAGGGAAGCGGCAGTACTTGTCCCTTGGCCTCTTGCTGGGATCTCCCTTCAACTTGCCGGGGAATATCAAGGCTCCTTCGTCTTTGATCTGCATTAAGACCTGATCTATTGGGGCAGTTAATAGGGTGAAGCTTGTGAACCTCCCAGTGGGGGGTTTGGTGCGTCTATCATCCCGACGTTCTCCGGTCCTAGCCACCTTTCGCCCTCTATCCTGCCATGTGTCCTCTTGTCTTTCCCTTTTTTTGGGCTTATCCTCACAGGCTAGCAATGCGTCTTTCGTGTTCATATATTTGGTGGCCCTATAAAGCACATCTGACATGATCTTTGGATCGTTCTTGTATAGAGAAAATAGGAACTTACCCTTTCATAACCCATTAGTGAATGCTGCTACGAGTATCTTGTCATCTGCTTCATCAATTGAGAGGGCCTCCTTGTTGAAATGGGTTATGTAGGACTTCAACGTCTCATCCTCCCGCTACTTAATGTTCATCAGACATGCAGAAGACTTCTTGTATCTGTGCCCTCCAATAAAGTGCGAAGTGAACTGGGCACTCAGCACCTTGAAAGTACTGATAGAGCTAGGCATTAACTGACTAAACCAAATTCTCACAGCACCCTTCAGTGTTGTAGGGAAGGCCCTACACATGATTTCGTCTGCAACTCCTTGACGGTGCATCAAGGTCTTGAAGGTCTCCAAGTGATCTAAAGGGTCCTTGATTCTGTCGTAACTGTCTATCTGTGGCATGCGGAATTTATGCAACAGAGGGAAGCAATTGACGGAGGCAGTGAACGGTGAGTTGGTTCGGTTGATTAGGTCGTCAAGATCGCTGGATACTCCTCCCTTGAGGGCGTTCATCATAACTTCCATTTGCTCCTTCATTGCCTGCATCTCTGCGACAATAGGTGGAGCCGTATCCATGAGGGTTGGGAGGCTTATGTTTTGTCACTTCGGTCTGCTTGGGGCATTACTACCCTCCGGTTTCTCCTGGTTCTTGCGATTAGCACTGGCACCTTCTTGATCTTCTTCTTGGTTTCCCATCACCGTGTTCTTCTGCCGCAACTGTTCCTCTAGGGTCTGGTTTTGTCTGGTGAGTTGCTCCACTGCCGCTGTAAGGGTTAGGACCTGTCTCTCCAGGGCAGTAGGTTGTGGCTCGTCTTCCTGAACGTTGTTGGTGGTCGCCATTGAGCGCGTAAGTACCATGCAGCTCTTTGTCCGAGTAGCGTTTGTATGGCCTACAAGTTGCAGTCAGGATTCCCACAGACTACGCCAACTGATGATGTCGTAAATATCACCAGTGAGCTACACGATCATTGCACGCTCATAACAATATCTGCACAGAAAAGAGAAGACCTAACAGAGAGCACCGGTATGGTGCCAGTCGAATACCCTCTGAAGATCAAGTTAAAACTATTCTCATAACTCTAGAGTGCTAGAGAAGGGTAAATTATGCGTACCTCAATTTGTGAGGGTATTGGGGCTTTTATAGTAGTAGAAGGTTGGCCTCTCTTCCTTGGTGTAGAAGTCTTTTCCTTATAGGAATCCTCTTGAATAGTCCTAAACATGATGGACAAGACATTTCCTTGTAGAGAAGATCTTCATTAACGCGCGTATCTTCCGGAATCCTCTTCGTGCTAGAATTCTATTTAACTTGGGATTCTATGGTGATTAAGCATGTGTCGCAAGTATTTCCCATCTAGGGTTTCTGCTGTATCTATCCATATCAGACCTTTGCACAAGTTGGGCTTGCCCTCTATCGGCCCATGGACATGGATCCGTCAGGCCCATTTAATGAAGGTCCGTCAGGCTATATTTTTACCCTCTTCAAAAATCAATAACAATTTACCGTGAAAATATTCTAGATAGACAAACACACGTATTACTTCTCTTCAAATTAATTTTGTCAATAGCATGAAAAAGTATACCTAGGTTTCAAGATCTTTTTCTTCTTTTGTTTTTGTAACTTTTCTTAAAAATAAAAAATAAAAATAAAAATAAAAGAAGAAGAAGAAGAAGAAGAAGAAGAAGAAGAAAAAAAAAAAGCTTAGTAAGGTTACATAACTTGTTGTGATGTCCTCGCATTGCATTGCTATTTGCTGCACCAATTATACAGTTTGGCATTCAAAGTGGATAGAGGTTAGGTGCATGGTCTCATCAACGTACCAGACTAAGCAGTAAGCAACAACCCCACTGGTCACTGCAATGCTCCTTCTGCTATCACTACATTGGAAATTTGTAGTACATTTTTGTTTGTCAGCTTGTTTTTATTTATTTATTATTTAAATTTCCAATATATGTTTGCATGAGTTTCTCTTCCCATCCCATGAATAGGAATATGTGGAGAGGTCTAGACTGGCCGCTCTTTTGTCTTCTTGGCCTTCTATCCTTTTGGACCGGCTTTGTCTCTCTTAGAGCACTAGCATCTGAGAATGCAAAAAAGTTCTATTTTACATCCTTAAAATATATTTTACTATCTTATTTTATAACTCACCCAACATCTTAGTTTCTATTTTTACATACAACTTATTAAAATAATATAAACTACACTAACAAATAATATAAAAAATTCAGTTTCTCTCTTTTCTCTTCCATCTCTCTTTCCTCTCTACCTTTTTGTCTATCTCTCCATCAATCCCACACAACATCTTCCACTAAAACTCACCCACAAACACCAATCCTCACCACCAAAATTACCCAAAAAAAAAAAAAACTATCACCACTAACCATTGAACCAACCAACTAGCCACCACCACTGAAAATCCTTACCAACACCGAAACACTCACTGCACCACCCACAAACCCAACAAACACAAACACCAAATCCCCACCAAATCTAACCCAAACTCTAACCAATCTCCACCCACAGTGAACCCATCCCACCACCACCATAGCAACCCCCACCGCCACCACTAGAACTTGCAATTGCACCAATACCCACAACAAGAAATCAAAGCAAAACCAAAAACCCAAACCCAATCTAAGATAGAGAATCAGAGTGAGAGAAAGAGTGAGAAGGAGAGAGAATTAGAGTGAGGTTGCCTCCAGTCTATCGACGCTGATCTCCAATCCACCCGTTGACATTGATCTCCAGTCCACACTATCGATGCCATCTCCAACCACGCTGTCAATGACATCCCTAGTCCACGCCGTCGACGCCATCTCTAATCCACACTAACCTGAAAGAGAGAGGAAAGAGAGAGCAGAAGAGGGAGAGAGAGAGAGAGAGAGAGAGAGAGAGGAAAATGAGAATGGTAGGAGATCAAATGAGTGACCATGTGAAGTGTGATTGAAAGAGAGAGAACAAGGAGATATTTTAATAATATATATATATATATATATATACATATATTTTTTTTACATCCTCAACTACAGTAGGTTCTATACATAAGAACCTGCTGTTCATAATTGCTAAAATTATTTAGAAACCCATACTCGGATGTTGTTGATTTTTGGGAGATTTGGATGTAAAATAGCAAGTAGGGGTGCAATGCCAATGCTCTTATTCACCCAACCAAACCAAATAATAATGTGAGTCATTTTCATAGTGATATATAGTTGTGAGAGACTGTAAAGGGGTGCTCTCAAAAAAGAGATTTGGATGCTTAAGGCACCTTTCTTTTGGGTAATTGTATGGAGTCACCACTTACTTTTTATACAAAAAATAAGAAAAAATAAAATACAGTTACATGTCCGAAAATTCCTCAAATGTTATTGATGATATACGAAAATCAATAGGCTGGAATACTTTGGGCTATGGTGATGGTTGGTGGTCCTGAAAAGAAAGAAATATCTGTCAAGGGTGATCAGTGTAACCCAGCCATGGACCCTCCAACAGTTAAGTCAGTTTTCTCTCTAGAACACAAGGAAGGGAAAAATAGTGGATGGTCGGACTTACCTTGGGTGAATAGAACTTGATCCTTTTATAGAAATTTAGAAATGGGTCTACTTGTTTGGATCCACCACAATCATGGGTGATGTGGGTGGTTAATGGATGAAATGGGGAACGTGGAGCAGACTATGGGGAATTCTCTCCACGTTTTAGGAGTAATGTATTATAGCCTGATTACATGGAGCCTTATGAGAAGTTTTCATGTAGAATTCACCAAGTATTCTATGGTCGTCCATGCCCTTGTGTCAATCCTGGACAATCACCATTAAGTGGTAATTACCTTATGGACGAGTATAGGTCATACTTGATACCATTATTGGGATTTTCTCCTCTTAAGGTTTTCTGGGTGCAATCAAGTTATGGTTGTGATATGATTGCCTGGACGAACACTATGGATGAACATTGTTAGACAAGCCCTATCAGTTATTAATTGACTATGGAAATACAATTACATCATGGTAGAATAACTTTACAAGACTTTGGTCCTAATACAACCTATGTAAAAATTACAAAGCTTTGATCCTAGTTAAAATCTACCAAAAAAAAAAAAAAAAAGACAAAACACTAGTCCACCTATCCAAAAACCTAACTTCGGGGGCTAGGTTATGGAATGGGAAGGTGTTAGGTACCCATCCCGCCCAGACGAAGTCTGGTCTTCTAGACTCTAATGACCATTATATACCCTTTTGTATGATGTTGAATGATATGTTGTAACACACATAACAAACACTTGGAAAAAATTAATTTAAACAAGTTTGTTTTATGACTATGCCCTATTTTTGAAGAAAAATCATATCTATTTTGAAAAGTATAATAAAAAAAAATAAAAAATAAAAGAGATTTGAGATTTGATTGGTAAAAATTAGATTTGTTTTTTTGTAGAGGGTAAAAAGAAAGATTTTGTGAAGAAAAATCAGATCTGTTTTTTGTAAAGTTAAAATAAAAAATAAAAAAAAAATAAAAAAAACTGAGATTTGATTGGTAAAGATCAAATCTATTTTTCTGTAAAGGGTAAAAGGAAAGATTTTGTTAAGAAAAATCAGATATGTTTTTTGTAAAGTTAAAAAATTGAGATTTGATTGGTAAAAATCAGATCTGTTTTTGTAAAAGGTAAAAAGAAAGATTTTGTTAAGAAAAATCAGATATGTTTTGAAAAAAAAAATGAGATTTTTAAAAGAGGACTCATATTCATAATTCAAATCTATAATGCATGCATCACATATTTAAAAAAAAAAAAAAAAAAAAAAAAAAAGTTGACCTAACTCTTAATTCATTCTTTGAAATTTCAAAATCTGCAATTTTAATTAATAAGAAAAAACTATTTCAGAAAAATTTTTAGATCTGTATTTAATGAAAATACAAATTAGTTTTGTGACCAGAAAAAAATTCCAGATCTGTATTTAATGAAAATATAGATGGTTTTGTGACCAGAAAAAATTCCAGATCTGTATTTAATAAAAATACAGATCTGTTTTGTATTTTAGGAAAAAATGTTTTGGTGATTATTAGTAGATTTTGAAATCAAAGAAAAAAATAATTAAAACATACAATCAACTAAAGAACATATCAAAGAAAATTCTAACTAAGCATATGAGCATGACAAATATGAATTAAGAACAAGACATAATACAATCAAACATATTAACCAAATTTATGCAATGAACAAACACAACATGCTAATAAATGGAAAAGAAAAATAGATAGAAGAATGAAACTAAATACCTCTTGCATGAGTGTACCCTTCAATAGAAGAATATTTTAGAAATCAAAGAAATTTTCATTTCTTTGAGGTCTAAAATACTTTACTTACAAAAAAGAAATTCTTAAAGCTAAAACTTCCAGAACGTCTTTAACATAAGGGGAGCAGAGAAGTCAGAAAAGAAGAGGAGCCTGAATTTTGATCTCTTTCCTCTATTTATAGAGGCTGGGATGCTTAAAAAATAAGCTGAATAAGATCAGATATGAATTGGAACGCGTTCTTATCTCTAAAAATCTAAAAAAGATAGTTTTTATCTTAATTAGGAGGTTCCCGAGCCAGACCGAGCATTTGGGCCAATCGGCACTTGGGAAGTGCCAATCTGCACTTGCCATGTGTTGATTGGCACTCCAAGAGTGCTGACAAGCCCTTTTGGGTGCCAGGCTCGCTTTTCAATTTTGGTTCAATTTGGACTCATTTTTTGAGGATTTTTTAGCAAGAAGTTGCACCTAGACACGTTTTTAATTTGTATTCTAAAAATTCATCCTTTTTTCTTGATATCCAAGTCTTTAAAGTAATAATTATCTGATAGATATATATTCTAAAAAAACTTAATTATCCACAATTTCTTTGTTATTTGATCATCCACTTTATTCCCATGCAAGTAGGCCTATTTTTGACACTAACCAACAACCAACAACCAATCACAAAATTATTTAATTAATTTTAATTGTTCAACCAATTAGAATTAATTCAAATTAATCATGCGTGATTGGTTCCACCCAAACAAAATCCATGCAGACCGTGAAAACTTGATCATGTGATATCTTTCAATCCGACGGTCTGATTTAAGAATCAGACATACCGTCGTGACCGTTAGAATTTCAAGATCATTTTTATGATATGCAATGAATGAATTAATGCATGTAATGCAACTCTAAATTTTGGGTATATGAATGGTCACTCTAGTCATCTTCCAAGATTAAATTATGGGTGCAAAATCAAGTGTCTACAGAATGCCCCTCATTGACAGAGCTTGCAAAGCGAATGTCATTGTAAAACAAAGACACTAATTTTAGCAGCCATGATTTAATTGAGGTTGACTTTTCAAAGATTACCTAGCCCTATAACCTAAAACGTTAGGACATAGAACTAGTGTTTTGTTGTTTCGAAAAATGAGAATTGTGAATTCTTAATCTACTTGATAATTGATAAACCTAAGGTGACTAAGAGGCTTCTCTATCTCAGTCTGGATCTAGGTGGATTGAGAGGCTTCTCTATCTCAATTTGCATGTGGGGGTGACCAAGAGGTTTCTCTATCTTGATTTGAATGGAATGTAACCGAGAGACTTCTCTATCTCAGTTTGAACCTGGGACGATTGAGAGTCTTCTCTATCTCAATCTAAATCTGGGGGTGACCAAAAGGCTTCTCTATCTTGATTTGAATGGAAGGTAACTAAGAGATTTCTCTATTTTGGTTTGAACCTAAGGCGATTGAGAGGCTTCTCTATCTCAATCTAAAACCGGAGGTGACCAAGAGGCTTCTCGATCTTGATCTGAATGGAAGGTGACCAAGAGGCTTCTCTATCTTGGTTTGAACTTGGGGCGATTAAGAGACTTCTCTATCTCAATCTGAAACTGGAGGCAACCAAGAGGCTTTTCTATCTTGATCTGAATAGAAGGTAACCAAGAAGCTTCTCTATTTTGGTTTGAACCTAGGGTGATTAAGAGGCTTCTTTATCTTAATCTGAAACTGGAGGCAACCAAGAGGTTCTCTATCTTAATCTGAATGGAAGGTAACCAAGAGGCTTCTCTATCTTGGTTTGAACTTGGGGCGATTAAGAGGCTTCTCTATCTCAATCTGAAACTGGAGGCGACCAAGGGGTTTCTTTATCTTGACCTGAATGGAAGGTAACCAAGAGGCTTCTCTAACTTAGTTTGAACCTAAGGCAATTGAGAGGCTTCTTTATCTCAATCTGGAACTGGGGGCGACTAAGAGGCTTCTCTATCTCAATTTGAATATGGAATGATCAAGAGGCTTCTCTATCTTGATCTAAATGGAAGGTAACCAAGAGGCTTCTCTATCTTGGTACCTGAGGTGATTGAGAGGCTTCTTTGTCTTAATATGAAACTTGAGGCAACCAAGACGCTTCTTTATCTTGGAACCTGAGGCGATTGAGAAGCTTCTCTATCTCAATCTGAATTTTGAATGATCAAAAAGCTTCTCTATCTTGATCTGAATTTGAGGTGACCGAGAGCTATATCTGGCTCAATCTGAAAATTTAGAATTTCTCTGCAATAGACAAAAATTCATATTAGATCTTAATGATCGAGAACTGAAATTTACTTAATAGATTTATCTTTTTTCAAGATTTGTGTTCAGGAGATTTTTTTTTTTTTTTAACTTGTTCATGGAGATTTATCCTTTGAAGATTTGTTCATGAGATTTGTTCATTTTCATGAAGATGTGTTCATGGAGAATTGTCATTTGGAGATTTATTCAGGAGATTTTTCTTTTTGAAGATTTGTTTAGGAGATTTTTTCATTTTCATGAAGATGTGTTCATGGATCTTTGTCCTTTGAAGATTTGTTCAGGAGATTTTTCCTTTTGAAGATTTGTTCAGGATAGTTTTCCCTTTTCCATGAAGATGTGTTCATGGAGATTTGTACTTTAAAGATTTGTTTAGGAGATTTTTTGTTTTGCAGATTTGTTTAGGAGATTTTTTCCCGTTTGAAGACTTGTTCAGGAGATTTTTCCTTTTATGAAGATGTGTTCATGGAGATATGTCCGTTGAAGATTTATTCAGAAATTTTTCCTTTTGAAGATTTGTTCAGGAGATTTTTCCTTTTGAAGCTTTGTTCATGGAGATTTTTCTCTTTGAAGATTTATTCATGAGATTTTTCCTTTGAAATTTTGTTTTGGAGATTTATCCTTTTAAAAAATTAGGAGATTTATCCTTTGAAATTTTTTTAGGAGATTTGTCTTTTTGAAAATTTGATTTTAGGATATTTTTCCTTTTTGAAAAATGTTTTAGGAGGTTTATCCTTTTGAAATTTTGTTAGGAGATTTGTCCTTTGAAAATTGAAGTTTAGGAGATTTTTCCTCTTTTAATTTCCAGCAAGAAAAACAAGAATTGATTTCTAGTCAGTTAATTTGTATAACTCATGAACTACCACTCTTTGATCTTTGTATTTGATGACTTTGATATGTATGGACTTATTCTTGTAAGAGCTTGATTCAGAAAAGTTTAGAGTTTACCTGATGAAGCTTTGTGGTGTAAAGGTTTGAATTTACCTAACAGGTTTCGACATAGGTGATCTTACCTGAATGAGGCATAGTTGGATGCCCCTAGTCTGCAAATTGAAACGTGATTTTAAAAACTTTGACTTTTGAGGAAAAGATGATTTCTTTTTTTTCAAAATGGATGAAGCATGGCTGAATGCCCCTAGTTTAAAAATGGATGCATGATTTTTGGAAATCTTGATTTTTTTTTTTTTTTAAAGATGATGATGATGATGATTTTTTTTTTTTTTTTTAAAGATGGTTGAATGCCCCTAGTTTGTGAATTGATGCATGATTTTTGAAAACCTTGATATTTGAGGAAAATATGATTTTTTTTTTCCAAAATGGATGAGGAATGACCGAATGACCCTAGTTCAACATTCAATGTGAATTTTGAAAATCTTATTGTGTAGGGACCTTCAATAAAGCAAAATTTGAGTAAAACAAGATCAAAATCACAAAACTGGGTAGAACAAGGACTACTGGGATGATGGGCCAATGGGCTTTGTTGGAGTGCCAATTGGCACATCTTGAGTCTTCTCCAGTTGTCGGGTTTTCAACCTTTTTTCTAGGACATATGGTAGCACCTAAACTGAAGATTGATGTTGAATGTTGAGTATTTAAAAGATCCATGTCCACCTGCTGCAAAAGATTCTTTCCATGAGCTTGTTAGTAATCAGTTATTACAAAAATGTTTTAGGCCAATGCCCCTAGTTTAGACATGCTTGCACAAAACATTTATGATATGCTTGCACAGAAAACTGATACCATGCTTGCATATTAAAAAAAATGGTGAATGTCCCCAATGCAGATACGCTTGATGCAAAACAGATGCTCCTAGACTAAATTCACACAAAGAAATGTCTTGATTTTGAGCCTTTCAATTTTTTTTTTTTTTGAGTAATTGTGATCGGACCTTTAGAAAGGCTGCCTATGTACCTTTCTCATAGAGGATCAAGTCCAAATGTAGTTCGAAAAAAGTTATTTGAAAAATTATTTTTATTTTTGAAAATTTTGAAATGTAGATTTTTCTTTTTTAGTAATTGGGATCGGGCCTTTGAAAAGGCTGCCTACGTACCTCTCTCATAAAGGATCAGGTCCAAATGTAGTTTGAAAAAAAAAAGTTTTGAAAAATCTTCTTTTTTGAAATGAAGTTTCTTTTTGGGTGATTGTGACCGGGCCTTTGAAAAGGCAGCCTACGTACCTCTCTCATAGAGGATCAAGTCCAAACGTAGTTTGAAAAAAAGTTTTGAAATTTCTTTTGAAAAATAAATTTTTGAAATGAGTCTCTTTTTTTTTTTTTTTTTTTGGAAAAAAGCAATTTAGTTAGAATGAGACTTTTTTGACAAAAGGTGATCCTTTGGACAACCTCTTTGACCAATCATAATGCTTAATTGTTAACTCGATCTCATTGGCTAGGAAGGATTTGAAATCATTAAAAGCATGTACTCAAATTTGCTTCTTCATTTTGAAAATTTGTAGATTAAGTCTTCAAAGACAATCAAAGAAATGAATAGTGAGGACTCTTGGAAATCCCATATGTTGGGAACAAGCAAGCAAGGGAAAAATCCTAAGTTTGAAAACTTGAAAATTTTGAGATTTTTTTTTTTTTTTTTTGGAAATTTTGTTCTCTTGAGAGTTATTTTTTGTTGGAAGCAAACAAAGGGAGTGTTTGGAGCTTAGAATTTTTTTTTTTTTAAGTCACTTGAGAATTTGTGAAATTTTGTCTTTTAAAGATATCAGCCAGTGCGGCTTGATAATCTTGAGCAGTTTTCCTTCTTAATCCAAGAGAAAATATCATCAGAGCTAAATGTGTGCTTTCAATTAGCAGGACTTCAAGGAGGGCTTTATTCAAAGGTTGTAATGTAGGCCGGGTTCAGGTTATTGAAAGCAAGGATATAAAAGGCTTAAAACCCTTATGATATTTCCCAAGTATGCAATACTTTAAATTCAAGCATTGGAAGATTTATTTTACATATTTCATCATTGACTCTTGTGCTAAAATCCTTGTCATGCTCATCATCTTTTCATTGGTCTTCGTTGATTCCTTTCATTTGGTCTTGATTTTTTAGTTTGGCAACTTCCTCTTTCGGTATTCTTAGCATCATATTTTGTGGTCAGATCACTCACTCTCATTTTTGTTTTTCTCCTTTTTTTGAAAGAATTTTTTTTTTGCCCTAATTTTTGCCTAGACCACCCTTTCAGGTTTTTAGACTAACAGGCTTTTTTTTTTTGCTCTAATTTTTGCCTATACTGCTCTTTCGAGTTTTTAGCCTAGCGAGCTTTTCTTCTTCTTTTTTTTGAATTTTTTTTTTTTTGGAATTTTATTGGCTTTCACTCAACTGCATTTTTTTTTTTTTTTTTTTGTTCTTTCTATTTGACGGACTTCCATCTTTCCTAGATGAATTTGTATTTCTCCTTGATACCCTCTTATCCTTTCTAATGGACTTTCATCTTTCTTGACTTGACTGAACACACTATTTTTGTTGTTGATGAAATGTGTCTTACTTTTTCTTTTCCTCATCTTCCTCAGTTTGATTAAATTTCTTCTCTTGATGAATTTCATTTTTGCTCATCCTTCTCAACTTGAATGATCTTTTGTGGAATCTCATGTCTGTCGTGTCTTTTTGATGAATCAATATTCTCTCACAACTTGATGAAAATTCTTGCATTCACTTCTCTCTTCTTCTTTTTTGGTTAAATTCTTTTCTAGCTTGATGGCCTTCTCTTTTTTCTCACAATTTGATGCTTTCTTAAAAACTTATCTTTCCTTGATGGATTTTTTTTTCTTCCTTCCTAGCTTAATGAATTGAACTTTCACTTTTCTTTGATGAGCTCTCTTTCCTAAACTTGATGAACTCTTCATCTTTTTCTTCCTCTGAATCAGTCTCATTGTCTTTATTGAGGACCTTACCAAGTGGTGTTGAATCCATAAGGTCAACACTTCCTCATCTTGAGATTTAAGCATGCATACTTAATTTTCCCACCCAAGGTTTAAGTTTTTAGTGGATTCATTGAAAAATAGGCTAACTGTTTAAAGGCTCAAGTTGACTAGCAATGGATAACTATTGTAATAAGTGTCAAGGAATAATATGGATTACCAAAGATGGCCTCCTATCCCTAGTGATGCTTTCTTGTAAGCACAGTGACTTAAACTCCTTTAATAAATTCTTCTTGGAATAGAAGTGTAAATGCTCCAATGATGTGAAAAATTCTGTAGAGATTGGGATTGAGTGTATGTGGTTTGAGGAATTTGGATGAATGGATAAATTTCTTTGATTGCATTTTTGGACCTTTTCTTATCATATTTTTAATGTTTAGCAAAAGTCCTTACATGGATTGAATGAAGTTAAATCCCTCTTTGGAACAAATTGATTGGTAGAACAATTAATCATCATGATTTGGAAGAAACTTTGCCAAATGGATCATCTTGTATTCTCTTGAAAAGAAGGCTTTTGAAAAAAAAAAAAAAATTGGATTCTTTGAAAGGGAGGCTTTGGGAAAAATTTTGGAGTCTTTGAAAGAACAAAAAAAAGTTTTTAGAAAAAAGTTACTAATTTTTTTTTTTTTTTTTTTTTTTTGGAAAATGAATTGAAATGACTTGAAAGCCCAAAGCCCCTAGTCCAAAAGATTTTTTTTTTCTTCTTCTTCTTCTCTTTTTTTTTTTTTTTGAATTTTTTATGTACATATGAACAACATGATGAATCAAATGCATCAAACACAACATGGATTTTATTGAGTAAATGACCAACTAGAAAACAAATGCTAAATAAACAATAAAACCAAAGAGCCAATCTAAAAACTTGTAAGATGAAATTCAAGCAAAATCTGGATGGCTGGCTGATGATGGCAGAGTAATGACTTGTTTGTCAATCAGATTTTGAATGGCATGTCGCAGATTGATGCATTTGTCTAACTGATGGCCAGGTTCTTGATGATATTTGCAAAACTCATGTGACTTGTAACCTTTAGGCAGTGGGCTTGGAGGAGGTCGAGGTTCAAGTGGGTTAAGATACCCTTCAAGTTTGAGCTTTTCAAACAATTGACTCATAGGCATGTGGAGTTCATTGAACTTCATTTGAGGCCTAGAATTGACAATTGATGATGTTTGGGGAACTACAAAATTGATTTCCTCCTCATTGGTGGTGTGGGTTGCAACTTTCTCAAAAATGAAGCCTTCTTCTTTCTTCAACATGCCATTATTGATAGCATCTTCCACTTGAGTACCAGCTATGACCAAGGCTTTGAAGTTTGGAAAGTATTGGGTAAAAAGATGCTTGTGGAATATGGGTAACAAATTCTTCACCAGCATTTGGATTTGCTCTTCTTCACTGGGTCTTGTGATCATCTGGTCAGCCTTGTCTCTCCATTTGGTTATGAAGGCAGAAAAGGACTCCTGCGACTATTGTTTAGTGGTCTCCAAATCTCTCCTCGTCACATCCACTTCTATGTTATACTTGTACTTGTCGATGCCTGGCCTTGATCGGCTAAGCGGAAAAACAGTTGAGACTGCACCTTCGTTCGACCACTTGTCGTGGCGACCGCTCCCGCTCGCACAGGGCCCCATTGGAGGACCCTTCTTAATGTGTATGCGTGTGTTTCACGCATAGCTTCGGGTGCTCTCTCTCTCAGTGGAGGAAGGTAGGTCTACCTTTGGTGTTATGGCAGGAATCTGGGCCAAATTTTAAGGGATTACCAAAGGTAAGTGGAGTCGCCACCTATTCGGTTTTTCTAAGGTGTGATTAGTCACCTGTTTCTAGTTGATTTTATTACCAATCCCAGGCTAAGAAAACGATCATTTTTCCTAATCTAATATGGATGGCAAAAAAAGAAATCTTGATTCTTAGGTTTGGAAGTTTGGTTACGTGTGGCAAAAGTGTTAGGCACCTTACAACGTTTGTCCAAGGACAATCCTTTGTTTTGATAAAACTTTAATTTTTGGAGATTGGCAATAAAAACATGATTTTGGCATTGGCTTTCAGGGCTTTGCATACATGGGGGCTTTGAAGTTTGGCTTTTGAAAGGTGTGGTCCCAATCTATGCTTTCCTATGGCATTTGAGCTGAATACCAAATTTCCATGGTGAAAATCTGGCGACACATCTAGCCATAGGCATGGCAACACGTGTATGGGCATGTGAAAGCTAGCCCATAGACATGGAAGAACATGAATTCAAGCTTATAAGCATGTACGGATGCAGATCTAAGATAAAAACATGGCAAAAAGCATACAAACACATAGATCCGAGTAAAGCATAACCATAGACATGATATCAAGCATGTGAGCACATAACCCTAACATCAATGCAAAGCAAAGAGAGGAACGAAACAAAGGAAACATGGCATAAAAGCCTAAGCATGAAGATCTAAACATATAAGCATGAATGGATGTAGATCTAAGCATTAAACATGGCATAAAAACCCTAAGCATGTAGATCAGGACAAATAAACATGTGAACAAGCATAAAAGAACACAGATCTAAGCTAAAAACAAGATAAAGCAAGAAACATGTCAAAGAAAGCAATAAAACATATTATTCTAGTAAAGAAAGATATATGCTAAAAAAGAGATCTAGAAGGTTAGGGGTGTGGATGATAGCTAAAAAAGCTACATCCACACCCCTAAACCCCAAATCCCAAGTGTAGAACCAAGGAAAAGAAGATCGGGTGCAAAAGCAATACCTTGTGTTCTTGGGGAAGAGGGAAGAATCAAGAGATTTTGATGTGTGTTTTTTTTTTTTTTTTTTGGAGTGTTTTTGGGCTTTTTTTGGTGTTTGGAAGAGGGAAAAAACGTAGAGAGGAACTGGATAGAGAAAGAATTTCAGAAAAAATGTGTGTCCCCCCAGTTTGATAGGTGCCTAGGGCTATTTATAGCCCTAAGTGCGTTTTTCGAGGTGATAGCCATTGTAGGGCCGCTAGCCTTAAACCACCTTTGATCAGGCTGATCTTGACACTTTTGGATAGATATTCATTTTTAGTTTCTAAAAATGTATGGAACTAAAAAATTCAACAGTCGGATCAAAAGTTATGCCTCTCAGAAGTTTGCAGTGCAATGATCAGTACGTCATCTTGGTTTTTGTGATATCTCAGCCGTTCTAACTCCGATTTTGACCTATGAATAGTCTTTGGAATGAGAATTTGATGATCTTATCAATGACATTGGTTTCAACCCGTTTTGGCAGACAGATCAAAATTAGGATTTTTGGGCCCACCCAAGATCAACTTTAGGTCAAACATAGTTAAAGTTGCTAAAAATCTCCGAGAAGCTCAAGTTTGGTGTAAAGCTATGAAAAATGTTGTTTTGTGGAAGTTTGGACCTTGTTTGATCTTCGGTCAACCTTAGGGCCGACCAGGGGCATTTTGGCTGAAAAAGGCACTTCAGGTGCTCCAGTCCCTCAACGGGTTACGCCACATCACTCTAGATGTTCTTATGGCCCCGTAAAGAGAAAATGATATTTTTGGATTTTTCGGGGTCCAGCACACAAATCGAGGGAAGACAAAATACGGTATCAACAATTGCCCCTTCTTTATCTGATATCTTGAGTGCAATGAGAGGTGTTGGCTAAACAACGTGATTTCGAATTTCGTTACCCCCAAATTTGTGTGCGGAGACTGTTCATAGACCGAGATCGGGCCTTACATGCTTGGCCTGATTTGATATAGCTGCTATTGCCCCTTTTTTTTGGGTTTAACCGGGTTTGGTTACAGTGGCCTATATAGGGCCACTAGGCAGCCCAGGCCCTATAAAAGGTCTTTTGGGCCCCTTTTAGCTCATTTCAACTCTTTCTCTCCACTTCTTACTTTCCACAAATTTTCCTAGAGGACTTATAGCTCAGCGGGTTCGTGCTTTCAGCTTTAGTCTACCATTTCAATTAGCTATTTTTGTCTATTCTGGGCTCGTGGTCAATGTCCATTTTTCTTCTTCTCTTTATTTTTTATGCAAAATGTTAGTAGTAGTACGATTAGAGATGCATCTAGTGTTTATTTTATTTTCTTGGAATTTTCATAATCATATGTATTTTTGCCATTATTTATGCTATGCTATCTTAGGAATATGCACATGTATATTTTTGTTTTTGATATATGAATGCGGGATGTGCGGGAATTTAAATTTGAAAATAATATGCGGGATACGAGAAAGGGTACTTACCGAGTAGTCGAGGATAGTGGGAAGGTGAGTCGTACGAGGGATCCGGGTAGAGATACGGGGGATCCGGGTAGAGATAGAGGATATTAGAATAGCAGCCCCAGGTAGTAGAAACTTAAGAGATTTTCAAAATTTAGTGTCAAAATGCTGGTGAGACGTACGGCATTGCCGCTAGTTAGCCTCGAAATTCGAGAAATCGAGGTAAAGACAGAGGATATCTATCCCAGGTAGTGTTAGGTAGAAATAGAGGATATCTGAATAGAAGTCTTGGTCTTAGGCCAGGTAGAAATAGAGGATATTTGAAAAGCAGTCCTGAGGAGAGTCAGGTAGGAACAGAGGATATCTAAAAAACAGTTTTGAAATTTGTGAAGTAGAAATAGAGGATATCTGAATAGCAGTCCCGAGGAGTGTCAAGTAGGAATAGAGGATATTTGAACAGCAATCCTAAAATTTTCCCAGTAGAAATAAAGGATATCTGAATAGCAGTCTATGATGGAAAAATGCATGTGCGCAGTGGAAAATTAACGGATGTACTTCATTCGAAATTGATAACATGTGCTATGTAAATTTCAGAATATGAGAACAAGAGAGTGTACCTTGGTGTGATGAATTTCAAAACAAAGATTGAAAGCACTTGAAAATACTTTTAATCTTCACTCCAATTCCACTAACGCCTAAGATGTGTGGTCTCTCAATCAGTAATGTGAATTTGTTAGAGAGAGAATTAGAGTGTCCAACCCTCACATCCACCATTTCATGCAAGTTGTTGGTTTTAAAAATCTGTATGTTTCTCTCTTAATAACTGATTATCTAATTGGGCTAGCCTTTTGGGCCTTTCCAATTGGGCCCTAGTATGTGGCTTGGAATGGGACCAAAAGGGACCAATAAGACACTAACTCCAATGGGCCTTGGGTTTTTCTATCAACTCTTGATAAGTCCAAAGTTACCATTAACTATATTTAATACCACTATATAAATATAGTTGCACTCTAGGTCTTATCTATAAATTATATCTCAAGACTTTATTGTACATGCAAACCCTTCATAAAATATTCATAGTAATATAAAGTTATAAATGTAAACTGCCACTTTGTAGATTACTACATCTTAATCCTTGAGTACCCAATTTAATCCTTTTAAGTTATTCATCATATATTCATATATTCATGGATATTGTGTTATCCTAAAAGACAATGTTGTGATAAAGAAGGATAGTGTTTATCTGTTCTGGCAATATTGTGGATGGTCTTTATATTTTAACTCCTGATAAGCATGAATTATATAATTCTGAATTAGATAATAACTCTCATGTGAAATCATTAAAGAGAAAGTTTCCTTCTACTAGTGATGCATATCTTTGGCACTTGTGTTTGGGTCATATTAATTCAAATAGGATTCAAAGACTGATCAAAGATGGACTTTTAGAGCCCATGGACTTTGATGAATTTCCAGTTTGTGAATCTTGTTTGGAAGGTAAAATGACCAAACAGCCTTTTAATGCAAAAGGTAGAAGAGCCCAAGATTTGCTAGAGCTAGTGCATTTTGATGTATGTGGTCCTATGTCAACCCAAGCAAAAGGAGGCTATGAGTATTTCATCACTTTTGCTGATGATTACTCAAGATATGGTTATGTGTACCTAATGAGATGGAAGTCCGAAGCCTTTGAAAAGTTCAAAGAGTTTATGGTTAAAGTTAAGAATCAATTGGGTAAACGCATAAAGGCCATTCGATCTGATTGTGGCGGCGAATACCTTTTTGGGGATTTCAAGGATTATTTAACTCAAAATGGGATTGTATCCCAATTGGCTGCACCTGGAACTCCCCAACAGAATGGTGTAGCGGAAAGAAGGAATAGGACTCTTTTAGAAATGGTTAGGTCCATGATGAGTTACTCAACTTTACTGATTTCTTTTTGGGGTTATGCCTTAAATATAGTAATACATCTTTTGAATTTAATTCCATCAAAATCTGTTCCCAAAACACCCATGGAATTGTGGAGTGGGCGTAAGCCTAGTATGAAATATCTCCACATTTGGGGTTGTCCTGCACATGTGTTAAAAGGGAAGCTTGATAAATTGGAACCAAAATCAGAAGTGTGTTTGCTTGTAGGTTATCCAAAAGAAACTAGGGGTTATTTATTCTATAGTCGTAAAGATAACAAGTTTTTGTTAGTACAAATGCTAAATTCTTGGAAAATGACTATATGAATAATTTTACTCCTAGAAGTAGAGTTGTGTTGGCTGAAATATACTTGTAAGAGAACAACCAATGGATGAAACTAGGGATGATGTGGCTGTATTAGATACACCACAAGATACTACTCATGAGACGTTTAGTACACAGGTGCCTCGTCGTAGTGGGAGAATTGTTCAGCCTCCTATAAGATTCCTAAGTTTGGGAGAAACTTATGAAGCTATCTCAGAAGAGGCTGAATTGGATCCCTACACTTATGAAGAGGCAATAAATGATATAGATGCACATCATTGGGTCAAAACTATGAAATCTGAATTAAATTCTATGTATTTCAATCAAGTTTGGGATCTTGTAAAGGCGCCTAATGGCATTAAACCTGTTGGTTGCAAATGGGATTACAAGAGGAAGAGAGGGATAGATGGAAAGGTTGAAACCTTTAAAGCAAGGCTAGTGGCGAAAAGGTATACACAAAAATAAGGTATTGATTATGATGAAACCTTTTCTCCAGTAGCAATGCTTAAATCTATCAAAATTCTCTTATCCATTGCTGCTCATTTTGATTATGAGATTTGGAAAATGGATGTCAAGACTACATTTCTTAATGGCAATCTTGAAGAGGAAATCTATATGATGCAACCGGAAGGTTTCATAGCAAAGAACCAAGAGCATATGGTATGCAAGTTGAAAATGTCCATTTATGGACTTAAGCAAGCATCTAGGTCATGGAACATCGGATTTGATCGAGCAATCAAGTCATTTGGTTTTGAACAAAATCTTGATGAACCATGTGTGTACAAAAGACATCGAGATAAAGTAGTAATGTTCCTAGTGCTTTATGTTGATGATATTCTACTCATTGGAAATGATGTAGGGGTAATGTCATTAGTAAAGGCTTGGTTGTCAATCTAATTTGATATGAAGGACTTGGGTGAGGCTAACTTTATTTTAGGGATCAAGCTATGGCGAGATCGCAAGAATAAAATGTTAGGCTTATCACAAGCAGGATATATAGATAAGGTTCTAGAACGGTTTAGCATGCAAAACTCCAAGAAAGGATTACTTCCTTTCAGACATGGAGTTCCTCTGTCTAATGACCAAAGGCCTAAGACTCAAGAGGAAGTAGATATGATGAGACAAGTTCCTTATGCTTCTGCAGTGGGAAGTCTCATGTATGCCATGCTTTGTTCTAGACCAGATATCTGTTATTCAGTTGGCATGGTCAGCCGATATCAATCAAATCCAGGACCAAAACATTGGCAAGCTGTAAAGCATATTCTCAAGTATCTTCAGAGAACGAGAGATTATATGTTTGTTTACCGTTGTGAGGATTTGATTCCCATTGGCTATACAGATTCAGATTTTCAATCGGATCTAGATTTCAAAAAATCCACTTAAGGATGTGTTTTCACCTTGGGAAGTGGAGCCATAAGTTGGCGGAGTATTAAGCAATCTTGTATTACAGACTCCACCATGGAGGCAGATTATGTTGCTGCTTGTGAAGCAGCAAAAGAAGCTGTCTGGCTCAAGAAATTCCTTTTGACCTTGGTGTAATGAGAATGGAGCAAGTTCCAATCACATTGTTTTGTGACAATAGTGGAGCAGTTGCACAATCTAAAGATCCAAGGAATCACAAGAAAGGAAAGCACATTGAGAGGAAGTACCATATCATTCGAGATATTGTTGCTCGTGGAGATATGGTGGTAGCAAAGATTGAAAGTGCAAATAATCTAGTAGATCCATTTACTAAAGTCTTGCCTCAAAGGACTTTCGAGTCACATTTAGAGGGAATGGGAGTTAGATTAGTGCACAATAGTCTTTAGGGCAAGTGGGAGATTGTTAGAATTAGTGCCCTTAAATCCTATTATATGATGCTATGTATTATATTAAGTATGACATTATGTATGACTTAATATTATGATTAATAAATTTGTTTTATTATTATTTGAAATAATGGTAACATGAATATTCAGACATTATCATATAGTCCATGAGATGTATAGTATGTGATTTATGTAATTTAGACACAGAAGATATAAGTCACAAGTTCTTTGTAAACTCAGAATTTTAGTTCGTAGTCGGTGATGAAATTGGGCATTTCATCTGTAAAGACTATAACATATCAACTATGATGATTTGTCTTGATCATGGAAGTGGAGACTTCTAGTTGATATGTTGATACGTTTTAAGAGTTAAGACATATTGAACTGGACCGCTGTGAGATTTATTATTCTCCTAATGACTGTCAAATGAATAATAAATCTCACGACTTATATTTACATGAACTCTTAATCCTGAGAGAATAATGGACCTGATCATAAAGTGTAGGTTACTTTGATATATCAGGAGTGAGATCTAAAGTAACGGTCAAAACCTCAGTATGTT
Source organism: Quercus lobata (assembly GCF_001633185.2). Lineage (NCBI taxonomy): Eukaryota > Viridiplantae > Streptophyta > Magnoliopsida > Fagales > Fagaceae > Quercus > Quercus lobata. The sequence goes on from NC_044909.1 coordinate 24,504,408, forward strand.
GGGCAACCACATTTAGTGTTGATGGAACATATATTCTCAAGATGGAATGCATAGTCTCTTAACGGAGATACAAAATATTCCCTTGAGATAAGTTTAATGGGTTTGTTATTTAGAGAGTTAGGCCTAACCACTTCGGTAAGAAATTACTAAAGTATATATTTATGAAATTGGATTTCATAAATATATGATGAATAACTTAAAAGGATTAAACCGGATACTCAAGGATTAAGATGTAGTAATCTACAAAGTGACAGTCTACATTTATGACTTTGTATTACTACGAATATTTTATGAAAGGGTTGCATGTACAATAAAGTCTTGGGATATAATTTATAGATAAGACCTAGAGTGCAACTATATTTATATAGTGGTATTAAATATAGTTAATGGTAACTTTGGACTTGTTAAGAGTTGACAGAAAAACCCAAGGCCCATTGGAGCTAGTGTCTTATTAGTCCCTTTTGGTCCCACTCCAAGCCACATACTAGAGCCTAATTGGAAAGGCCCAAAAGGCTAGCCCAATTAGATAATTAGTTATTAAGAGAGAAACATACAGATTTTTAAAATGAACAACTTGCATGAAATGGTGTATGTGAGTGTTGGACACTCTCTAATTCTCTCTTGAACAAATTCACATTACTGATTGAGAGACCACATCTTGGGCGTTAGTGGAATTGGAGTGAATATTAAAAGTATTCCCAAGTGCTTACAATCTTTGTTTTGAAATTCATCACACCAAGGTACACTCTCTTGTTCTCATATTCTGAAATTTACATAGCACATGTTATCAATTTCGAATAAAGTAGATCCGTTAATTTTTCGCTGCGCACATGCATTTTTCCATCATCAATTTCATGTTCCAACTCTATTGTCTCATTCATGTCATCAATATCCTCGTTATAGCAATAGGATGATGTACCCGCTTGGGAATTAGAATAGATCCTATAGAACAGAACATATACAAGAATGTCATGTTCCAGCTCTATTGTCTCATTCATGTCATCAATATCCTTGTTATAGCAATAGGATGATGTACTCGCTTGGGAATTAGAATAGATCCTATAGAACGGAACATATACAAGGAAACATAAGATAATTTGTACACCCATATTCATAAGAAAGCAAGTAAAGAGATAAATGCAAAAACTTCCTGAATAATATGCTGGATAATTTCATTAGTGGATTATAGATAGGGGGATAACAAAGTTCGTGCTTGATAATGATAAAAGGGGGAAACAAGTTTTTGGAAAATGCAAACAAGGAATGCGGGAAACAAGAAATAAACATGCAAAACAAACTAGATATGCTATTCCAACTCTTTTAGGCAATTGGAGGACCCAACCACATGATAATTGAATACTTCTTACTCAACCAGTGCAACCACAAAGTAGGGCTCAACAGTCCAATGGCCTACTATCTTGCTTGGCACATAAGGCCTGATAGTAGTAGTCAGATCATCCCCTGGGGATATGATGGCATTTACTGAGAATTCTTCTGGACAAAGACGGATGAGGCAAGCAAGATTTGATTTCTCCTCATATGATTCCTGTGCTACTTCTGATCTAATGGCCTCAACCGGAGCCGAAAAAGTGACCTTGATGTGGGGAATAGACATCCCTTGGCCAATGCACTTCCTCTTCTTTCCTTTGGAAGCCTGAAAAATTTCTTCATTGGAGGGGTCATAGCCTAGACCAAAACCTCCTTTGTTGTCCGGGAGTTCGACCAAAGAAGTCTTCTCGTGTCCTACAACACCGAGGCCTTGGCCTAACTGATAGCCGAATTTGAGAATCTCTTTAGTGGCCATTAGAGTAGCAAAGGGCCATGCTGACTCGAGTTTTGAAGCTCTAGAAATCAGCTCGAAACTATGAAAGGTTGCCTCCGAGAAGGCATTAGTGCCAATGTAAGGGACAAAAGTCTCTTTGAAGAAAGTCAGGGGTTCCTTAGCCATAATAGTGACCATCAGATCCTTGGATGGGAACTTGAGTCTTCAATGAAGAGTAGAAGCAACCGTGCCTGCGGCGTGTAGCCAAGGCCTTCCTAAAAGCATGTTATAAGGGGAATCCACCTTTCTTGAATGGCCAACCGCGCCCGCGGCAACGATCATATCCTCACACTTTATTATAATGTACATAGGCAAAGCGTGGTCCCTACCTTTTGGTGGTAGTTCATTATTCGTAAAGGAAATCTGGTTGGTGGCTAACATCATTGAGACCATACCTTCAAAGGAAGATTTTGTAGCACTTGTAGGAACACGTGTCTCTTTCAAGACCTTCAAGAGAGCATTGTGGTGGACCTTAGAGGATAGCAGTAATGCCAAGATGGAGGTCTGAGCTAGCGACTTGTTTAGCTGCTGAATCACATTGTACTTTGAGTTCCTAATAACTTTCAAGAACTCCTTGGCTTCTTCGGTCGTGACTCTATTCCTAACGGGTTCGGCTATACCTTTACCAATCTCTTTTCTTCTCTTTTCCAACTCTTCGGAAGTATAGCAATGGCCACTCCTAATGAGCCCAGATAGACCTGAAGAGATATTGGAGCAGACCTCCTCTTTTCTGGTTCGAGTGGAGATCAAGGACACATCGTATTTCCAGGGGACATGATGACTATCTTCATAAGGGAATGGCTTCGGCATGCGAATGATAACACCCTCCTGAGTTTGCAGATTGGGCGCTATAGAGAACGTCTTCGAATTAATGACCACCAAACTTGACAGAATAGCTTCAAGGGCTTTTAAGCCGAATACCCCCAGAAATTCCCAAGGTAGGCTTTGGCAAAATAAGAGGATCAAAACCTCGGATAGCGGGAACGATGGCAGTCCCTTCCTGTACTGACGATGAAGCTGATCCTGTGACTGTAGGCCATGCGAGAACTTAAGAAGCGAATCTTCCAATGGCAGGCAGGGTTTGCCTTTTCTCTGAATCTGACGACCTTAGATCTGTAGGTGATTCTACGATCTCCTCAATGACTACTGAAGAGGGAGGTGATGGAGTAATCTGGCCAAGGTGTTTTAGTAAATATTCGTCCCACTCCTTCTTTGACCCAGTTGATATAGCATTGCAGCTAGCTCTTGACTGGACAGTTGGAGGACACAAGCTGGCGGCCATACAGTCACCTCTTCGCACAATTTCTCTTTCAATTTAGATGATACAGCATTCGACTAGACTCTGCACTTGTGCTTGAAGCACTTTACAATCAAACAGGGCATGACTATCTTCACTGTCAAAGAATGCGTAGATTCCCTAATCAAATCCTAGGGTTCCCATACCTTTAAGATCAAGGTGGCTCTCTTGGACCAAAGCTCGAAGCATAGCCTTCCACAGGAATGATGATGAGGAGAAATCCAGAACCCTTTCTTTCACTATGATGATGGAATTCACATTCCCATCTTGATGGGGAGGCAAGGGGTTGGTGATGATATTCAAAGCGGTTGCATTATCGAACCATATCAGCTTGTTGTCAAGGAGGTCCTGGTCACAGTCTCTCAATTGGAAACATTCCTTCAGGGTATGCCCCTTGGCCCTAAAATGGTGTTTGCACTTCTTAGACAGATCAAATCCTGGTGGAGGAGGACCTTCTTTGGGCCTCGAAAATAGTAGGGTAACTAGCTTCCTTTCCAGTAGGTAAGCATAGAGATTTGCCATAGGCATGGGCAACGGAGTGTACTTCCGGTTTTCCCTCCTAAAGGGACGAGGTGGTTCTAGCCTCCCTCTATAATTAAAGGCTCTATTAGGTGCTTGAGCAGACTGATTTTGTTGCTGATAAGGCCTAGCAGCCGAGGGAGCATAGGTAGAAGCAACACCCCTAAGCCTTTCTGATGCATTATCGACTATATGAACATTGGCTTCCTTGGTTTTGCAACCAATCATTCTCTTGACTTGTTATTCAGCCATGGAACTCAGAGACTCGGCATCCATGATCTTCTTGCTCTTAATACCCCCGTCAATGCGCTTCCTAATAGGGATGAGGCTAGTGAAATGAGGGACTTGGGTGCTGATCATCTTCTCATAGTAAGGAGACTTAATGTTGTCAATGAACCACTTGATCATCTCATTTTCCATCATGGGAGGTTGCATTTGTATGGCTAGCTCACGCCGCCTCTGGGCATACTCACAAAAGGATTCCCCACTCTTCTTTTTTTTCCTCTAAAGAACTGTGCAGTCGGGAGCTATCTCAGAGTTGAACTGGTAGTATTCTAGGAAAGAGTTGGCCATTTCCCTTCAACTTGAAGTCTTTTCCAATCTCACATACCATGTGACCGTAGGGCCAGTTAAACTATCAGGGAAAATCTGGCAAAGCAGAGGGTAATTATCCCCATAGGGAGCCATCTTCATACAGAACATACGCAAGTGCGCGCAGGAGTTTCCTATACCATCATACTTGACGAATTCTTGTGTCTTGAACTTGGGAGGCATAATGACCTAAAGGAAGTTGGTCAGACTGTCTAGATCAACACTTCCATGGATGTTGGAGCCCTTTATGATACAAAGCTTCTCAGCTAGAGTTTCCACTTGGCTCTTGACTTGGCCATACCCTGATTCGGGGTTCTTGTCCTTTGAAGGATCTGTCTCTTGGTCGCTGCCCTAGGGTGGTACATGGTGGCCCTACTCCTATAATGGCAGAGGCTGATTTCCATTCTCAGCTTGGGGACCTCCTTGGCTATGACCGAAAGAGTTTTTCCTCCTCTTACAACTAGTTGTTGTACCATGCGCATCAGTTCTGACTTTTTCTCTTTCATTTTAGCGAACTTAGCATGATCCACTTCGGGAGTTGAAGGCCCATTAGTAGACATCTCTCTTGCACGAGACCTAGTGATGATGGGATCACGATGTGGTGGTAGCTTAGACTGTTTCTTTTTAGCAATCTTTTGATCCTTAAGAAAGGGAAGTGAAAGAAACGGGTTTGCATTTGACAAGGTGGAAACACAACACCATAATCTAGTTAGTTTATGCTCTTGGTATTTAACATGCACCTACCATTTTCAGAAAAATTTGGCTTTGCACCCTTGCTCGAGTATTTATCAATGTGAGTTTCTACTTTGATGCAAGATTAATGCACAAGATGGGCAAGTAATCAAAACTTTCATGACATGCTTAACAATGCGGGAAGGACCCTTCCTTTGATTACGGGCTTGTACAAAATTTGCTTTTACAACACTGGGTTCATTAGCTCCAATAATGGGCCTTTTGCAATACAAGAAATGTAACTACGAGGAAAAGCTTGACTTCTGATGATGTGGACCTCTCGAGGGAGCTCTTGGACACTTGTACCTCTTGACAACATGGATCTTTCGGACCTTTGGATCTCTTGGGGGAGCTCTTGGATTCTTGACATCTAGGACCTTTTGGCTATTTCGATATCTTGGCAATTCGAATCCCTTGGTAATTTGGACATCATGGGCCTCTTGGTAATTTGGATCTCTTGGAGGAGCCCTTGGATTCTTGGCATCTAGGTCTCCTTGGCAATTGTGACATCTTGACAATCTAGGCAACTTGGACCTCTTGGACCTTTGGATCTCTGACAGTTTTTCAGCAGCACCCCTCGTTTAAACAGAGTTTCAGTTACTTACCACAAATTTTATCTTTGCACAATTAGGTGATGGAACCAATTAGTGTATGCATGAGTGTCCTTGTAGGGTTGTAAACCCTTAGGGATAGGGTATGGTCTAGCATGTACTAGCAACGGGGTTGCTTTTTCTAGGGGTTTAAACATGAATGTTGTGCAAGTAGGATAGAAGGAACTTGGAGTAGAGCACAATTAATTTGGCGTAAGCAAAAAGGGCGCACCTGTACAACATACTTTCCCCTGACCTCTAGCCCTAGAAGGGTATCCTTTCCTAGGCTTGGATGTTTACTCTTTGGGCTTTTCCTAGTCTTGGTGGGCTCTGGCTTGATCTAGTCCTCACGCGTTTGACATAACTAGGCCAACTGTATGCAAAGGCTTAACTAGTAGGTGGTTCCTGTCCTAGGGTACTCAATCACCATACCCCTTCCTTCATGGAAGTTATGGGGTAGGAAGGATCAATGGGGCCTTTTTAGCAACTCCTGTCCACCCACGGACCCATAAGTGCCTACAACATCAGCCCCAAATCTAACTATGGGTAACATTGTCAATGTTCTGTCCATACACCTACAGATGGGGTGATGAAATCCCCAAAAGAGGTGAGACCTCGCCAGCAGTGCGGAGCTCGAGTTTGGCTCAAGAGGGTGTATATGTCATGCAATTCTTAACAAAGGGGAAAGACTTTTTCAAAGCACAGCATATATATATATATATATATATATATATGGAAAGCGAATAAAGATGTAGCGGAAATTAAATTTTGCTACCCTATGTTTGCATGTGAAGGAATGCAGTAAAGCATGTGAGGGAAGCGGTAAAGCCCCATGTGGAAATACCTTAGAACCTCCCTTTTAACAAAGGATTTTTTTGGAAAAAGATTTTTGCTCTTTTGAAAATGGTCTTCTAGGATATAGTAGAAGCCTTTTTCAAAATCAAAGCCTCGGAGGTCAATGCCAATTTCTGTGTTTTTGAAAGCCAATGTCCAAAGATTATGGTTTTATCAAAAGCTCTAAAGGCTAAACTATCGTCAATCCCTAGTGGAGTCACCAATCTGTCAATGCCCAGCCTCGACTGGCCAAGCAGAAAAATCATCGTCACCACACCTTCGTTCGACCACCTGTTGTGGCCACAGCTCCCGCAGGCGCGGGGCCCCGTTGGAGGGCCCCTCTCGATGTGTATGCGTGTGTGTTTCACGCGGAGCTTCGGGTGCTTTCTCTCTCAATGGAGGAAGGTAGATCTAACTTTGGCGTTATGGTAGGAATCTGGGCCAAATTTTAAGGGGTTACCAAAAGTAAGTGTTGTCGCCACCAATCATTGGGTTTTTCTAAGGTGTGATTGGTCACTTGTTTCTAGTTGATTTTATTACCAATCCTAGGCTAAGAAAACGGTCATTTTTCCTAAGCTAATATGGATGGCAAAAAAAAATCTTAATTCTTAGGTCTGGAAGTTTGGTTATGTGTGGGGAAGGTGTTAGGCACCCCACAACGCCTGTCCAATGACAATCCTTTGTTTTGATAAAACCTTAATTTTTGGAGATTGGCAATAAAAACATGATTTTGGCATTGGCTTTTGGGGCTTTACATACATGAGGGCTTTGAGGTTTGGCTTTTGAAAGGGTGTGGTCCCAATATATGCTTTCCTATAGCATTCGAGCCGAGTACTAGATTTCCATGGTGAAAATCTAGCAACACATCACCTTACTTTCGCAGCAGAAATTAGGCATCGCTTTGCCTTAGGTGACATAGACTGTGACGATCACACCGAAATGGGGGAACTGGTATATATACATACATCATGCACAATGTAAGCACACAGAGATAGAAAGTAAATGCCTACATCCTTAGAGCATGGCCCAAAATATTGGTGTAGGAAAGTAAATAGGGGTCACCATACTCTAGAGATGAGGACGAATGGTACAAGGCATGATATACCTAATACAAACCATCTAAAGGAGAAAGGGAGGAGGAATGAAAGGGTTTAAAAGAGTACATAACTAAAGGGAAAGCTAAACTCCTAAACCTACTGATTGCAGTGGCTTGGCTCATATTCGCGTGCTCACATCCTCGCCCCTTTTGCTTGTGTTCGGGAGATTGTGCCCTAACTCCATGCGTCCTCGCTCCATGTGCGTACATGCAAAGGCAGAGACAAGAAACCAGCAGATAAGCTATGGAAGGAAAAAAATGCAAAAAGCACAAAAAAGAGACATAAAGCAGATAAACATGATAGACATGGCAAACATAGAAACCAGGATGCGAGCAAAAAGGGAAACAAAGCAAGATAACAAACAAATAAGGGCGGTGTCCGCAAGGGACAAATGTAGGTTTGGATCGGATGTCCATAGCTTCATTGTGTTGAAGCATGGACGACACACTAGCAAGCAAGACTCATGCATGGACATGTAAGCAAGCGTGTAAAGATGCGTAGAGAGCCAACGAGTGGCGCAAACAAGCATGGCAAGCATATCATCGCGTGAAGTGGAAAAGGGAAGGGTGAACATGGAGCAACCCAACATTCAGAGATACCTCCCAAGTGGTTACATCCAAACATGGCCTTCTGGGCATCAGATGCAACCAAACAACCACATACCCGCTAAGGGCGTCAAACGTGGCAAAGCCTAGAACAAGAGAGGCTAACACAAGCATGAAGCATAGAACCAGGCAAGCATAGACATGCAAATAAGGGTAATCCAAACCCTTTGATATGGGCCAAGGTGTATGGATGATGACAAAGACCATAGGGTCTAGATCAAGTCCGAACCAATAGGCCAAAACGCAAGAAAGAAAGGTAAAGCGACAAAAGGGCTACAATAGCACATGACAACACAAACATAGCCTAGGTCTAAGCACACAAACATGGTGAAAGTTCAAATAGTGTATAAAACACCCTTGAACGTTTAGACCCCCAATTACAAAATAACCAATTCAAGCTTTATGACAAATAACTAGTGTGCAGAAAATGAACACAAGCTATAAACAGAATTGGTAAACAATCTAAGCCAATTAGAATCACATCCACAGCAGAAAATAAAAGGTAAAGATTAAGGAAAGGAAGATGCAAACACAAGGACAACACAACGATGTGTTATCGAAGAGGAAACTGAAACCCTCGGCGTAAAACCTCTTTGCCGCCCTCCAAGCGGTAAGTAATCCACTAGAAAATGTAGTTGGGATACATGAACAATAATATACCCTCCAAGCCTAATCTACCCAATGTACCTAAGCCCTCCAACCTTCTTGCTCCAACAAGGTTGCGTCGAACTTATTTCTTTTCTAGCTTCCCGAATTCCGCTACTTGATCATAGCATCAACCAATGTAAATTGGTTCCTTCCTAACTACTTCCCAGAACACCAAACAGTCCTCTCACAGTAATGGATATGGTGAGAAAAGGTTTTGGTAAAAGGCCTCTCAAGGTTTTAACAATGGAGAGGAAGATATTAGAGGAATTTGAAGAGTCTCTTATGTGAAGATTGTGGATAAATCAATCTTGTTTTACTCTAGAGTTTCTCTCTCAAAATTCTCTCTGGAAGCTCTCTTTCTTTCGTGGGTATAAGGGGTATTTATACTAGGGTGAGAATGGAATGTGAAGAGTCAGGTTTTTCAAAACAGGGCTGGCTCGTGGCTTGGCCTCGCGGCTTGACTGAGTCGCGAGATCCAACCGCGAGATAACAGAACGGCCAGTTATCCTTTTTTTGTCCTATAGTACTCCAGCTAGCATGACGCTTCAACTTTTGGCATGCTTGGCACGTGTGCATTTTCTGGCGGCTTGCAGCCGCGAGTCACCCACAAGATCCAATTGCGAGTCTCTGTTTTTCTTGCACAATCTTAAGCATTTCATCACACTATTCTCACTCACTACCCTTACAAAAATCCCACCTAAATACAGGGTTACTAATTGCTGAAATACAAACAAATTTGGCACGGAATAAAGCCAATAAGATGGTTGATTAAATTCAACCTTACAATCTCCCCCTTTGGCTATTCTGTGACAAAACCCTAAAACAGATTCTAGACTTAACATGTGAGTTGGGAATAGTTGAACAAAACTCACTCACACCTAATTTTAGAAACTGTGAAGCTCTTGAATCATATGAACATGAATCTCCTGAAACACAACAATACACTATGATCATTGTATGTAGAGAAGCATGAAATGCATATGAAGTAGGCAATATGTGATTAAGCAAAGATAGAGTTAAGAAACAAACCATGGCTTGATCAAACAAGCAATCACTACAAGGTAGTGACCACAATGCTCATTCACACTTGGAATGAATACTTGGACATACAAGCTAACAAGAACAATGCAAGTCACTTGTACGCCCAACACTCAACCAATGCATAATACACTAAGTATATGCATCTAGGAACAATCCTACAAGGACACGAGAGTGACAGTACTTAACAAGAAAATGCATGACATTTAGTTAGAAGTACTGATTTAACAAAGTATAAAGGCTGCATAAAGTATGGTACAGACCATAAAGCCTACAGATAATGAAAATAAACCCTAAAAGCTTACAAAAGCAACATGGGTACAAACATAAAAAGCTGAAAAACAACTTAAAGTAAAATATTGAAACTGCTTGCTGAAAAACTCCCCTTTTGATAATTTTCTCCCCCTTTGATCAAGCTATCACTCCCCCTTTCAGTGTATTCCCCTTATGACATCATCTCCCCCTCTTTGTCATGGAATAGCTATATATCCTCTTCTAGCTTCCTCTGAATCTGATCCAGTTGAGGTTGTAGGGAGGTAAACTTCATATCCCACCGAGTGCTGTGATGGTGTAAAGTAGATGTGAGTCCGGACATCTTGGTACTCAACTCGTGGACAGATGTCACAATGTTGTCGAGTTTTTCGTCAAGGGAGAAAGTGCTAAAACGCGAACCACTGTGAGATGTAGAGGTTTCCGGTTTGACTCTCTTCCGACTATGACCAATGCTTGCGTTGAATGTACGCATGTTGATTGGACTCGGTTTTGGGCAGGGAGATTCATCTGCTGTTGGGTAAATTCCTTTAAGCTTCAAGATCCTAGAAATGAGACAGCAAAAAGGAACACATATTCGTGACTCAGTTCGTAGAACCGTTTTGTGCAGAATGTGAAAGATATCAGCATAGATGTCAATTTCTACATCAGAGATTAGGTCATAAAGAAATAAGGCACGTCTGAGGTTCATATACCCAATGCTGGATAGGGGGTACAAGTTGTGAAACATCACTATTGTAAGCACCCTCAGTTTCGGAGGAAGAGAGGAAACGTTGACTGAGTTTCCCTTGGATGAGAATTCCAAGTCCTGTCCAAGACCATCCTTAAGTAGTTCCTCATCTAGACATAGATCATCATAAACCGGTGTGTTTAAGCATTGGTCGGTTTATGTGAAGGATTTTTGCCAAATATGCAGGAGAGATTGAAAAACTTTTTCTCCTAACCCAGCACTTAAGTTCTTCTCCTTCCACAATTGCATTGGCATAAAATTCCTTTACCAAATTCTCATAAGCTTCATCCAGATCGGAGAGAAGGTAATTCCAATCCTTGTGGGCAAACCATTTTGGAATGTCAGTGTCATGAAGTGACGATTGGTCAACAGGTCTTTCCAGTAATGGTGTAGCATTTCAAAAATAATTCTTATGAGTCTGAAAGGCAGCATAGGATCTGAACTTCTTGGGATCGAACACTCCTGATGGAGAATGAGTCCTTTTTGTTTGAGGTGAGTAGTCATCGACATTAATGACAGGCTCCTTTCCTTTGGAACAACCTCCTTTCACAACTGCTTTCTTGAATGGAGACATTTCCAGTCTGCATCATGTAATAGAAGAAAGGAAAGAACACAATCCAAGAGACATTATTAGCAGAGGGTTAGTTTCAAAATATGAAGAAAACCCTAAGAGCTAGATGGGAATGTCTAGAAAAAGACAATGAGAGACAATAATGACCCAATGTTGTCACAATATAGAGTAGATCAGAATATAACCACCGAAAAACACAAAATGAAGACACCAGACAATCAGATACCCAAACACAGTCAAGAGATATACAAATATCATAGAGAACACAAAATCCACGAGGAAAAGGCAATAACTATGAAAAATGAAGAGTAGAGGACAAAACTCATACCTTTCCTTGAAGATTGAGAAAATTGTGACAAAATAGTGGAAGATTTTGGATTTGACCACGATGGTGTTGAAATATTGAAAGTGAGACCAGAAAATGAACAGTCACAGGATGCAAGAAGAAAAAAATGAAGACCCTTTTTGAGAACAGAGCTGAAAAAGAACTTCTTTTTGCAAACCATGCGATTTTCGCGACTGAGGTAAGTCGCCAGACAGTCGCTAGTTACACCCGCCAAAACACGTTAAGCCAAAAGTTTTGAAAAATTTGCTAAGCGTTTTTCGCGACTGGAAATTTCACTCGCGAGGGAGTCATGAGCTGAGCCGTGAAAATCTCTGTGTACCCCTCGTGACTGGACCTTCCACTCGCGAACAAGTCGCCAAAACTGACCCTCAAGCTCGCGATTGTGGCATGCGACTTGACAGACCCGCGACTGAGTCGCCAAAACAAGGAAACACTGTTTTTGAAATTTTTTGTTTTTGTGAGAAAAAAATACTTTCCAAAAACAACTAAAAAACACTCAAAAATCTTTTTGTGTTTGAATCAACAAAGATTGAGCATGTGAAAACACATTTTATCAAGTACAATCACACAAATGAATATGGCATTCATTGAACATAAACTTGTGTGTTATGTGTGGGTATCAACAATGAGATAGTCCTTAGTTTAATGTGAAGTTTCAATGATCAATTCAACCAAGGCATACACAATTAGCACTAGATCATGTGACCCATCTCAATTATAGAAGTATGCATATATGACCTCCCACTAGACTTGATTACATAATTTGGATCTTTACATTTGACTTCACTTTCAATCATAACATTTGATCTTTTTGATTCTTTTGAAACAATCACCTCTCATTGTGAGAGCAATATTTGATATTTCACCTTGATGAGATAGCCTTTGGCTTTTTGAATAATCATACACTTTATTTTTGGTTGCTTTCCCTTTCTCCTAGTCGAATACTAGTATGTGTGACAAGCTTTTGCAACTCAATATCTCTTTACATTTTGGAGATTTACATTTGGTGAGCTCTTTTTAGCAAAAGAAAATAAAGAGTGGGAAGATATATAGGCACAAGTCTATGCAAGTCTCAAAATCAACATAACTATTCACTAATTATTCATGACAAGTTTGAAGATCTATTTACAATAGTCACATAGATTTCAAGATTTCTCCCACAGTGATAAGAGTGCAAAGGAACAAGCTACACTCATAAATGCACAAAGCTATTAGCACAAATGTACAAGGCAAAACAAGTTTTGAGACAAGACTCAACAATGTCAATCAAACTTTTTGATTTTCTGCTTTTTATGTGGTTTATGGATTTTTGACATAAAAGAAGAAAATGATTGATCAAAAGCAACAATGTAAAAACAAAAAAAACAGACAAAGCAATTAACAACCAACATAATCATGCTATACAAATAGCTAACAAAGTAGTGTGTGCCCCAACAAACAAAATAACACAATATAAATAGGTGAAGCACACATCACACAAGAGATTCAAGGAATTGTACCAACACCAATGGTCTTACGAAGGGATTCAAACCGTGGACCATCGAGAGGCTTAGTGAAGATGTCCGCTTTTTGATTGTCAGTGTGTATGAATTCAAGACACACAACTCTTTCTTCTACCAAATCTCGAATGAAATGGTAACGTATCTCTATGTGTTTAGATTTTGAATGCTGGACCGGGTTCTTAGAAAGATTGATGGCACTGGTGTTATCACAGAAGACACACATTGTCTCTTGAGGAATTCCATAGTCATGGAGTAACTTCTTTATCCAAAGAAACTGTGTGCAGCAACTTCCAGCGGCTATGTACTCTACTTCAGCAATAGAGAGAGACATGGAATTTTGTTTCTTGCTCAAAACGAGACAAGATTGTTACCAAGGTAGAAGCAGCCTCCTGAAGTACTCTTCCGATCGTCCACACTACCAGCCCAGTCAGCATCTGAATACCCGGCAAGGCAAGCATTTGAGTCTTTTGAATACCACAAACCATAGTCTGGAGTTCCATTGATATATCGAATAATTCGCTTAACCGCAGTCAGGTGTGATTCCTTTGGAGCAGCTTGATATCTAGCACAAACACCAACGATGAATGCAATGTCCGGTCTACTAGTTGTAAGATAAAGTAGACTCCCAATGATACTCCTATACAAGGTAGGACTCACTTCCACTCTGGAAGAATCAACATTCAGTTTAGTAGACGAGCTCATGGGAGTGGAGGCATGTTTTTTGGAGTCTAGTCCAAACTTCTTGACAATGTTTCTAGCATACTTTTCTAGTGAAACAAATATGCCTTCCTTTTTTTGTTTGACTTGAAGGCCCAAGAAAAATGTGAGTTTCCCCACCATACTCATCTCAAATTCTTTCTTCATCTCCTCAGAGAATTCTATAGCTCGATCTTCAATGGTAGCCCCAAACACTATGTCATCAACATATACTTGTGCCACAAGGAGATAATCTTCATCATTTTGACAAACAAAGTCCGGTCGGCATATCCCCTTTTGAATCCTCTATCTAGGAGGTAATGTGTAAGCCGATCATACCAAGCTCTAGGAGCTTGTTTTAAGCCATAAAGGGCTTTCTTCAATCTCAACACATGATCAGGAAAGTGAGGATCCTCAAAGCCTTTTGGTTGTTCAACAAACACTTCTTCATTTAGGTATCCATTTAGAAATGCACATTTTACATCTATTTGATAGAGTTTGAAGTTCATAGTGCATGTAATGGACATGAGAATTCAAATAGACTCAAGTCTTGCCACAGGAGCGAAGGATTCATCAAAGTTTACTCCTTATACTTGAGTATATCCTTGAGCTACTAACCGAGATTTATTCCGAATTATCTCTCCATCTTCATCAGTTTAGTTTTTGAATATCCATTTGGTGCCTATGACATGAACATTTTCAAGCCTTGGAGCAAGTTCCCACACATCATTTCTCATAAATTGATTCAGCTCTTCATGCATTGACTCAACCCAATTCTCATCTTGAAGAGTTTCTTCTACCCTTTTTGGCTCAAATTGAGCAAGGTAGCAATGGTATGTTACATGATTGGCCAAAAGGATGTTTCCTTTTCTGAGGCGAAGACCTTCATCTAGAGACCCTATAATGTTGCTCTCTGGATGGTTCTTAATCACTCTTGATGATGGCTTCTTTGATATGGAGACTTCATCATTCCGTGAGATGGGAGGATGAACTTCTGGAGGAGTGAGAGGACTTGTTGTTCTAGACATTGATCTTGTTTCCATTCTTGGGTTCATGGGAGTTGATTCTTATTCCGATGTAGATCCTTCAACTTCTATATCAAGAGCTTTGACCTCAACATCGGGTTCTTTGGTGCTCGGCCCTTCTCCATTATCAATCATCTCTACCTTTGTTAAGGCATCATCAATCTTGACATTTATGGACTCCATCACTGTCTTAGTTCTCTTGTTGAAAACCCTATACACCCGGCTAGTAGTAGAGTACCCAAGGAAAATACCTTCATCACTTTTTGCTTCAAATTTCCCAAGGTTCTCCCGATCATTTAGAATATAACACTTGCTTCCAAACACTCGGAAGTACTTTACTCTGGGCTTCTTTCCATTCCAAATCTCATAGGCGGTCTTCTTTGTTCTCACTCGGAAGAATATTCTATTGCCAATGTGACACGAGGTGTTCACGGCTTCTCCCCAAAACTTTTGAGGTATTTGCTTGTTTAGTAGCATAACTCTTGCCATTTCCTGAATCACCCGATTCTTTCTCTCTACCACTCCATTTTGTTGAGGAGTTTTGGGGGCTGAAAATTCCCTTTTGATTCCATTCTTTTCACAAAAAGACTCAAATCTTGCATTCTCAAATTCCTTCCCATAATCACTTCTTATCTTGGCAATAGGAACCCCTTTCTCGTTTTGTAGTTTCTTGCAAAGGATTTCCAACTTTTCACATACTTCTGATTTTTCTCTAAGAAATTCAACCCAAGTGTACTTGAGTAATCATCTACAATGACCATAATGTACCTCTTTCCTCCTAGACTTTCAGTTCTTGTAGGCCCCATTAGATCAACATGAAGTAACTCTAAACACCGTGAAGTAGCAATCACATTCACCTTGTGATGGCTTGCCTTTGTATGCTTTCCCATTTGGCATGCACCACAAATAGTCTTCTTCACCTTTCCAAACTTTGGAAGTCCCTCAACTACTTCAAGTTTAGACACTTTAGCTACTTGTTTGAAATTCACATGCCCAAATCTATGATGCCAAATTTCCAACATGTCAACACGAGCACTTCTACACGAAATGGGTACCGTAGGAACTACTCCATAGCAATTATCTGTAGTCCTATTTCCCTCCAAGACTTGAATCCCTTCTTCATTGATGATTAAGCATCCCTTCTTCGAGAATTGGACAAGGAAATCCTCATCACATATTTAAGTGATGCTCAAAAGATTTGACTTCAACCCTTTGATGTATAATACATCTTTCAATAGAGGTAATCCAGGTATCTCAATAGTCCCTTTACCGAGAACTTGAGCATGACTTCCATCACCAAAAGTCACATAGTCACCAACCTTCTCTTTGAGTGTGTTAAACAGTGATTTATCTCGTATCATGTGACGAGAACACCCGCTGTCAAGATACCATAAGTATGAATTAAATACCTTCAATGAGGTATGCATAAATAAGCTCGCATGAGACAAACATTCTTGACCTTCAAACAAAATTTTATCTTCAATTTTCATGCTTCTATTAGATTGACATTTCTTTTTCAGATTATCAATCTTCTCACACAACATTCTATTTTTTCTTTTGTACTTCTTAATCAAAGATTTAGATTCAGATATGATATTGTGTAAGATGTGATTCTTATTTTCAAAGTACTTCAGCATGTGAACAAATATCCTAGCATGTTTCTTTGTTTTTAATAACTCTAAGAGTTCATTGTTAGGACACCCTTCAAACATACTCATAAAGTCTTTATCACAAACACTTAAACCACAATTCAGCATGGCTTTTTCCATAATAGCATCCATAACAAAGGGGTCTAGGATCGCACTTAGGTAATTAAACCACAACAAGTGCACCTGCTCTGATACCAATTGAAAGTTCAAATAGTGTATAAAACACCCTTGAACGTTTAGACCGCCAATTACAAAATAACCAATTCAAGCTTTATGACAAACAACTAGTGTGCGGAAAATGAACACAAGCTATAAACAGAATTGGTAAACAATCTAAGCCAATTAGAATCACATCCATAGCAGAAAATAAAAGGCAAAGATTAAGGAAAGGAAGATGCAAACACAAGGACAACACAACGATGTGATCGAAGAGGAAACCGAAACCCTCGGCGTAAAACCTCTCCGCCGCCCTCCAAGCGGTAAGTAATCCACTAGAAAATGTAATTGGGATACATGAACAGCAATAGACCCTCCAAGCCTAATCTACCCAGTGTACCTAAGCCCTCCAAGCTTCTTGCTCCAACGAGGTTGCGTCAAACCTATTTCTTTTCTAACTTCCCGGATTCCGCTACTTGACCATAGCATCAACCAATGTAAATTGATTCCTTCCTAACTGCTTCCCAGAACACCAAACAACCCTCTCACAGTAATGGATATGGTGAGAAAAGGTTTTGGTAAAAGGCTCTCAAGGTTTTAACAATGGAGAGGAAGAGATTAAAGGAATTTGAAGAGTCTCTTATGTGAAGATTGTGGATGAATCAATCTTGTTTTACTCTAGAGTTTCTCTTTCAAAATTCTCTCTGGAAGCTCTCTTTCTTTTATGGGTATAAGGGGTATTTATACTAGGGTGAGAATGGAATGTGAAGAGTCAGGTTTTTCAAAACAGGGTTGGCTCACGGCTTGGCCTCGCGGCTTGACTGAGTCGCGAGATCCAGCCACGAGATAACAGAATGGCCAGTTGTCCTATTTTGTCCTGTAGTGCTCCAGCTAGCATGATGCTTCAACTTCTGGCATGCCTGGCATGTGTGCATCTTCTGGCGGCTTGCAACCGCGAGTCACCCGCGAGATCCAGTCGAGAGTCTCTATTTTTCTTGCACAATCTTGAGCATTTCATCACACTATTCTCACTCACTACCCTTACAAAAATCCCACCTAAATACAGGGTTACTAATTGCTGAAATACAAGCAAATTTGGCACGGAATAAAGTCAACAAGATGGTTGATTAAATTCAACCTTACACATGGCATGGAGCACACAAGCACATGGAAGATGACATAAAGCAAGCAGAGCATAGATCCGAGCACACAAGCATGTGAAAACATAGATCTAGGCATAGGCATGGCAATACGTGTATGGGCATGTGAAAGCTAGCGCATAGACATGGAAGAACATAAGTCCAAGCATATAAGCATGTATGGATGCGGATCTAAGCTAAAAATGTGGCAAAAAGCATACAAACACATAGATCCGAGCAAAGCATAACCATAGACATGATATCAAGCATGTGAGCACATAACCCTAATATCAACGCAAAGCAAAAAGAGGAACGAAATAAAGGAAACATGGCATAAAACCCTAAGCATGTAGATCTAAACATATAAGCATGAATGGATGTAGATCTTAGCATAAAACGTGGGATAAAAATGCTAAACATGTAGATCGGGACAAATAAACATGTGAACAAGCATAAAAGAACATAGATCTAAGCTAAAAACAAGATAAAGCAAGAAACATGTCAAAGAAAGCAATAAAACATATTACTTTAGTAAAAAGAAAGATAAATGCTAGAAAAGAGATCTAGAAGGTTAGGAGTGTGGATGATTGCTAAAAAAGCTACATCCACACCCCTAAACCCCAAATCCCAAGCATAGAATCAAGGAAAAGAAGATTGGGTGCAAAAGCAATACCTTGTGTTCTTGGTGAAGAGGGAAGAATCAAGAGACGTGTTTTTTTTTTGGAGTGTTTTTGGGATTTTGTTGTTGTTATTGTTGTTGTTTGGAAGAGAGAAAAAACGTAGAGAGGAACTAGGCAGAGAGTAAATTTCATAAAAAATGTATGTCCCCTTGGTCTGATGGGTGCCTAGGGCTATTTATAGCCCCAAGCGCATTTTTCGAGGTGGCATTTTTCGCGTTTTTCAAACCACCTCTAATCAGGCTGATCTTAACACCCTTGGATAGATCTTCATTTTCAATTTCTAAAAAGTATGGAACTCAAAAATCCAACAGTCAGATCAAAAGTTATGGCTCTCGGAAGTTTGCGCTGCAGAGATCGATACTTCATCCTAGTTTTTGTGATATCTCGGTCGTTCTAACTCCGATTTCAACTTATGAACAGTCGTTGAAATGAGAATGGTGCTGGTTTCAACTCGTTCTAGCAGCTGGATCAAAGTTTGATCTTCAGGTCAACCTTAGTCAAACTTGGTCAAATTTGTTAAAAATCTCCGAGAAGCTCGAGTTTGGTGTAAAGCTATGAAAAACATTGTTTTGTGGAAGTTTGGACATTGTTTGATCTTCGGTCAACCCCAGGGCTGATTAGGCATTTTGGTTGAAAAAGGCACTTCGAGTGCTCCAGTGCCCGAACGAATTGTGCCACGTCATTCTAGATGTTCTTAAGGCCCTATAGAGAGAAAATGATATTTTTTGGATTTTTCGAGGTCCAGCACGCAAATTAAGGCTGATAAAATATGGTATCAATAGTACTGATTGTGAAACTCGCAGTAGATGTCCTCCTAAATCCTTGCTCTAGCATCATCTAGGTTGAGGAACCATCTAAGAGCGGCTCCAGTCAAGGTATTTTGAAACATTTGAGCAAGTAGTTCTTCAATTGCTCCTAGGGGCTGCATAGCCTTCATATACATCTTTAAATGGGACTTTGGGCAGCTAGTCCCATCGAACTTGTCCAAGGTAGGCAACTTGAACTTGGAAGGCAATCTCACATCTGGGAAAAGCAAGAGTGATTAGTAATCCATGAGGCCTTCCATCTTGCAAGCCCTTTTGATCATCTCTTCCACCTTATTTATCCTTTCATTAATCTTCTTCTCACCCTCCAAGATAGTGGGATTCTGATTGGTCTTATTCTCTTCTTAGCCACTCTTCAAGTTCTAAAACTGTTGTACGATAAGGTTCATGTCTTCCCTCAACTGGATTTAACTTGCTACCATAGTGTTCAGTAGCTCTTTAGTGTTCGTTGGCTCTTCAGTGTTTGGATGTTCTTCCCCTTCTACCATTGGTGATGGAGTCTTCGAAATGTTGCCACTGTGGAGTGCCTTCTATGCTGACAGGCCTCAGTACTGTGATGGGCTTGGAATTGGAATTGCTAGCTTGAGTGTTGTCCTTGGATTCTCTTTGGAGTCTTCCCTCTGATCTTAACCAAATTCTCCCCTAAGAACAGGCTTGGTTAGGTCAAACAAAGCTAGGTCCCCATTTACATCAATTTATCAAACAAACAAACACACGCAAAATGCAATGCAATTTTGACATGGACCGACCGAAGGGTAGGTTCTAAGTCATTACATTGTAAGGAGGGTTTGTTGTTTCATTGTTTTCCATAGCTAGGACGTTACACCTCCCAACTTGTAATGTAATGAACATTACGTAAGTCTAAATGACATAGTTTATCCTTTATAGTCAACAAGAAATGATCTAGTGACTTTAGGCTATGAGTTGGTGAGTTTGCCACTGGGTACCCGAATCTAATGAAGGCCGATGATCCATGGTTACTACCACCATATGTTGAGATAGGTGCATGCATATTTGTTGTTTTGATGGAATACACTATGACAGTTAGGGAAAGCTTTTAACAATCAACATGGCAACACAAACAAAAAAAAAGATATAATCATATAAACATCTCAAGACATAGACAACCAATCAAACAACAACATCATACAAAAAAAACAAGGGTATATAGTTGGTCACTTAAAGTCTAACATGAAGTGTAGTACTCGACATCCCTAGTGGAGTCGCCACTATGAGAAACCGCAAAGGGGTGCTCTCAAAAAAGAGATTCGGGTGCGTAAGGCACCTCTCTTTTTGGTAATTGTGTGGAGTCGCTACTTACTTTTTATACAAAAAATAAGAAAAAATGAAATACAATTACATGTCCAAAAATTCCTCGAATGTTATTAATTGACTATGCAAACATAATTACATCATGATAGAATAACTTTACAAGGCTTTGGTCCTAATACAATCTATGTAAAAATTACAAAGCTTTGATCTTAGTTACAATCTACCAAAAACAAAAGACAAAACACTAGTCTACCTATCCAAAAACATAAGCTCGGGCGCTAGGTTACGGAATGAGAAGGTGTTAGGCACCCATCCCACCCAGACGAAGTCTGATTTTCTAGACTTTATTGACCATTATATACCCTTTTGTATGATGTTGAATGATATGTTGTAACACACATAACAAACAGTTGGCAAAAATTAATTTAAGCACATTTGTTTTATGACTATGCCCTCTTTTTGAAGAAAAATCATATCTATTTTGAAAAGTTAAAAAAAAAAAAAAAAAAAAAATAGAGATTTGAGATCTGATTGGTAAAAATCAAATCTTTTTTTTTTCTTTTTTTTTTAGAGGGTAAAAAGAAAGATTTTATTAAGAAAAATCAGATTTATTTTTTGTAAAGGGTAAAAAGAAAGATTTTGTTAAGAAAAATTAGATCTGTTTTTGTAAAGGGTAAAAAGAAAGATTTTGTTAAGAAAAATCAGATATGTTTTGAAAAGTAAAAAATGAGATTTTTAAAAGAGGACTCATATTCATAATTCAAATCTATTATGCATGCATCACATATTAAAAAAAAAAAATTTTGACTAAACTCTTAATTCATTCTTTGAAATTTCAAAATATGCAATTTTAATTAATAAGAAAAAACTATTTCAGAAAAATTTCCATATCTGTATTTAATGAAAATATAGATCTGTTTTGTGGTTGAAAAAAATTCAGATCCATATTTAATGAAAATACAGATTAGTTTTGTGACCAAGAAAAAAAAGTTTCAGATTTGTATTTAATGAAAATACAAATCGGTTTTATGACCAAGAAAAATTCAATATTTATATTTAATGAAAATACAGATTGGTTTTGTGACCAGAAAAAAATTCCAAATCTATATTTAATGAAAATATAGATTTGTTTTGTATTTTAGAAAAAGAAAATGTTTTGGTGATTATTAGCAAATTTTGAAATCAAAGAAAAAAAAATTAAAACATGCAATCAACTAAAGAACATATCAAAGAAAATTCTAACTAAACATTTAAGCGTGACAAATATGAATTGAGAACAAAACATAATACAATCAAACATATTAACCAAATTCATGCAATGAACAAACACAACATGTTAATTAATGGAAAAGAAAAATAGACAATAGAATGAAACTAAATACCTCTTGCATGAGCATACCCTTCAATAGAAGAATATTTTCAAAATCAAAGAAATTTTCACTTCTTTGAGGTCTAAAATACTTTACTTACAAAAAAGTTCTTAAAGCTAAAGTTTTCAGATCGTCTTAACATAAAGGGAGCAGAGAAGTCAGAAAAGAAAAGGACCTTGAATTCTGATCTATTTCCTCTATTTATAGAAACTGGGATGCTTAAAAAATAAGGTGAATAAGATCAGATATGAATTGGAACGCGTCCTTATCTCTAAAAATCTGAAAAAGATAGGTTTTATTTTAATTAGGAGGTTCTCGGGCCGGGCCAAGCATTTGGGCCAATTGGCACTCCAAGAGTGCCGACGGGCCCTCTTGGGTGCCAGGCCTGCTTTTCAGTTTTGGTTCGATTTGGACTCCTTTTTTGAGGATTTTTTAGGTGGGTGTTGCACCTAGACATGCTTTTAATTTGTATTCTAAAAATTAATTCCTTTTTCTTGATATTCAGGTCTTTAAAGTAATAATTATTTGATAGATAAATATTCTAAGAAGACTTAATTATCCACAATTTCTTTGTTATCTAATCATCCACTTTATTCCCTTTCAAGCAGGCCTATTTTTGATACTAACAACCAATCACAAAATTATTTAATTAATTTTAATTGTTCAACCAATCAGAATTAATTCAAATTAATCATGCGTGATTGGTTCCACCCAAACAAAATGCTTGCAGACCGTGAAAACTTGATCAAGTGATATTTTTCAATCTGACAATCCGATTTAAGAATTGGACATACCGTCGCAACTGTTAGAATCTCAAGATCATTTTTATGATATGCAATGAATGAATTAATGCATGTAATGCAATTCTAAATTTTGGGTATATAACTGGTCACTCTAGCCATCTTCCAAGATTAAATTATGAGTGCAAAATCGGGTGTTTACAATAGTTCTAAGTAATATATGTGAATGACATATTAAATTGAATTGGATTAAATCTTAACTTATGGCCATTCTCAGCTAACTGCTCTAGATAGGCTACATTTTTTTTAATAGATAATTTGATAGTTAGGGAGTGTGGAGATTTAAACCCTAGATATTTTCATTGAATACACTAAAAAATGTAAGCCATTAAGCTACGAGACTCTTATAAATGGTTCATAAATTTTTTTTTTTTTTGGGGGGGGGGGGGGGTGTTAAGTGTTCTTCAAAGTGATTCAGTCTATTTGGAACTTGACTTGTACTTTTGATCTTTAATGTGATTTTTCACCAATATCATTCTTGCATTTTTCTAGCCAATTGCAACTTGAGAATTCTGTCTTTTATTCATTTAAAATTCAAACAAATTTGACATGAGTCTTGTAGTTCAATCGCAAACATAACTCTCTCTTGTTAAAGAAAAAAATAGAGTTTGAATTCTCTATCTCCCATTGTTGAAAAAAAAAAACCTACAAATTCATTTGAAATGTCCACATTAAAATATACACTTCAAGATTGGAGCTTCTAAAGAATTCATTTAAATTCAACATTATTCAACATCTAGGGGGGGAAATACGCACTATGCATCAACAACTACTATCACCCTTTGCATGTAAATGATATTCTTTTTACAGTTAGACGGTAGTGTCTTTGGAAATAGGAAGGAAAGGAAAAAATAGAAAAAATAATATATCTTTCTTCTGTTTTTTTTTTTTTTTTTTTTTTTTTTTTTTTGAGAAGCATCTTTCTTCTGTTTGGTTTGCAAAAGGAAGGAAAATGAAAAATATAGTTTTACCCATATGTCCTTGTATATGTATATTTAACATATTTTAATAATTTTTGTTTAGTTTAAAAAAAATAGAACAATTTTTTTGGTATTTCATAAACTTTGAATGACATTTACAATGTGGCTCATCAAAATAGAAACAAAATTTGCTATTACCTAATCTATATATATATATATATATATAAAACCGAAGCCTCTGCTAGCACCACAATTTTCCACGTCAGCACAATATTTAAAAAATAAAAAATAAAAATAAAAACATTATAACACCTCAAAACCCTAGCAACCTTACCCTCAAAACCCTAGCCACATTACCCCTCTCTCAAGTTAAGAAATATAAAGCCACAATTTCTGCAAACTCTCCCTCTCCAAACGTAAATATCAAATTCAACCCCTTTAATTTCTCTTTATATTTTTGAGGCTTCTATAGAGTTATAGTGAGTTATGCTGATTTTGTTTTTTGTGTGTGTGTGTATAGATGGTCATAATACTCCGGTATTCCAAGAGAAGTTTGTGTTTTCGTTAATTGAAACCCTTAGAAAGATAAGTGTTGCAATTTGGAACAGCAATACAAAAGACGATTTTATTAGCAGCGGAAAGTAATTACTTTGTCTCATATTTTTGTTTTTTGAATTGATTTTGTGTGCTTTTTAGACCCTTTTGGATCAATTTTGTTAATTGGGTGTTTTTTTTTTTTTTTTTTTTAGGGTCTAATTGGGGAAGGTTCTGTCAAAGGGTTACGACGACCGCACTTGGTGTCTGTATACTAATAGTGGGGGGTAAGTGCTATAAATTACTAACCCTTTTAAGTGTATAATCTGTTTTTAAAATTATCTATAATATTTTGTCCTCCGAAAATTTTATCTCTTTATTTTATTATATTGTGTTTCTTAAGCTATAGACAGATTTTCTTTGTTTCTTATTTTCAATAATAAATCATTTTATTGCAATACCGGTAATTGTTTGAGAAATCCAATATGTTCATATCTCTATAGAATAGGGAATAGTAGAAACCAATTTTATTACAACTACTTAAATTGAGTTGACTTAATTCCGTACAATTACAAAATATAGCATGAAAGATAATGGAATTAATTGTTGTAATTTTTATTTTCTTTCCATGTTTTGAATTTCCATGTTTTTATTGTTGATGAGAAATTAAGGCTCAGTTACACAATATGTGTAAATTCTTCAGAAGGCTACTTTAAATAGTAAGTCAATGCGTCTCTTACATTTGGGTATTAGTTAGAATTATTTTCAAATGATTGTACCAATAAAAGTGAATGTGTATAAATTTTGTTTAACTATCCCGTGCATCGCACGGGTTAGCGACTAGTACTTTGTATATGGTAAGCGGACAAAAGAAGAAAAAAACGATAGTTATAAAAGTCAAAACTAACCGAAAAATGATAATAGATGCATTATGATATTTATAAAACATAACCATAATATGCATAGAAGTCAAAAGAGGGGAAAGGAGTAGTAATAAAAAATGAGTGATGGAATTATAGCAATTTATAAGAAAAAAGAATTTGTTGTCAAGGAAACTCTTTCCTTCCATTTCGTCTCCTTTTTCTTTCCCTTCTCACAATCAGGCAATGGAAATGATCTCCTTTCTTTCTTTATCTTTCTTTTCTCTTTTCCTTCCACTTATCCAAACATAGTTTAAGTTGTTGGAACAATTAAGGAGTGTGTATATGTGTTAGATTAGGTTGAGTTTGGAATACTTTTCAACTAAATTCAACCTTTTTAAGCTGAGAAATCTCCAACCCAACCCATAATATCTATAAAAACCAAATAATCTTAATATGTATTATCATGGGTTGCAGATCATTTCGTCATACTCAATAAAAAATTTGGACTTTCTTTCAACTATTTAAATACACTATTCGATAATGATTATGATTTACTATAATTGAGCATAATATTTCAACTTAATTCAAATTAGGTCTCAAAACTCTAAAATAAATCAAATTAAAATAATTTTCAATTTTTAAAATAAATCAAACTAACAAATTTAAAATACATGTACATTTTAAACTATGAATAAGATTGACATTTTTTTCAAACCTAAACCAACCCAATCTAAGATTAAAAAAACAAATTAAAATATAAATAGAACCTAACACAATCCATCAATCCACAAAAATACCAACCTAAGGCATTGGGTTAGGTTGGATTTGTAAAAGTGGTGGGTTAAATACATAACCCTAGAAAAAACCTCATTAATTTGGCACCAAAAGACTAGATTCAATCTCATTCTATGTTAACTGATGAAAATCTATATGTTAGCTAACAAATAATGGGAGGGGTCTAGGGAAATAATCTATAATGGTTCATCTTCTTCATCACTTAATTGTTTTATTATAGTTGTATGTGATAACTGATAAGCAACTAATAATCATATGATTTACATATTCTTTCCATTTTTTATAAATTACAATTGAACAATATGACTTGAAATTGAATCACAATAAAATTATATAATCTTGGGTTACAACTATGACATTCAATCTCTTTATCATGAACTAATAAATTACTGTTTAAGATAAGAGATGAGTTATAATTAGTTTAATTAGGAAAGTTTTTTATTATTGAATAAGGGATCAGTGATCAAATTCCTTTTTTTTTTTTTTTAATTGAATCCTGCTTAAACCAAAAAAAAAAAAAAAAAAAAATCTATTGGTGTATCGACATGATGGTAAAGAGAAATTATCATTGAGTGGATGTCATAAGATCAAATCCTTTGAAACTATTGAAAGAGAAGAAAAAATGGTGACGGATTTTTTTCCAAAATAACACCATTTTCCTAACAATTTCGTTAGTTAGAAATGTTTCCAAATTATTTAGGAAACTAGCATCTCAAGTCTCTTAGTCTCGAGTTCACTGTAGCAACTCGAATCTTAGAAACTTGAGTTCCGTGTTGGCAGAGTTGAAGTGGAAAATTATCCACGTGGAACTCGAGTATTAAAGACTCGATTTCCCTAATAAACAAAGCAAACCAGAGAAGACAAAAACAAAAACAATGAAGAAATAAAATTAACGAAGCAAGTCAAGCAACAAACTAGAAAAGCAACTGCAGTGATGAAGATAATGAAGCAACAAACCAGAGAAGCAATGGCGAAAGCGTAGGGCGAGGGAAATTAGCTCAGACTTAATGTGGGTGTGGTTTTTGCACGGGTGTTTGTGAATTTGTTCCTAAGGTGGGTGCTCTTCTTCTTCTTCTTTTGCCGTAAGTTTTTATGGGTTTATTCCTAGGGTTGTTTTTGATTTGGGTCTGGTGGGTTTTTGTGGGTTTGTTCCGTGTTCTTATTCTTCTTCTTCTTCTTCTTCTACTGTGTGTCTTTGTGGGTTTGTTCTTGGGGTTTATTTTGGATTGATTTGGACCTAGTTGGTTTGGAGAATGAAGAAAAGGAAAAATAGTTGGGCCAAAGAACAAGAAAGGAACTTGAGTTCCACGTGGATTTTAAGTCCACCTTAGCTCTGCCAGCACATAGAACTTGAGTCTGTTCGACTCAAGTTGTTACAGTGAACTCAAGTCTAAGGGATTCAAGATGCTAGTTTGCTAATATGTTTTTAAAACCTGCTAACTAACGAAATTGTTCTTAAAATGATGTTATTTAAAAAGAAAATCCGATGGTGACAATGGCAGAAGAAAGATGGGAAAGAAGCAATGGCAAGCAAGACTTATGAAGAGTTAATAATCACTTTGTAACTATAGTTGGATTTTCTTGTAATTGGTTGTTGGCAATATAATATGCTTGAGTTTATTATGGTTTGGTTGAGATTTATATTTTTATTGATCTTGATATACAAGACCTAGATGTTGATTGTGTGGTGAATTGGGTTCCCTCTAATTGGGCTCTTTTAAGTTTTAAGTTGAAATGGTCAGTGAAGATTAGAGAAGAGTGATGGTGGCAATAGCAGAAGGAAGAGGGGGTAGAAGCAATAATGAGCAAGCAAGAATAAGGGTTGATGATCTCTTTGTAATTATAATTGGGTTTTCTTTGTTGGTGACGTGATATGCATTTTTTTATTATATTTTGCTTAGATTTATGGTTTTGATTGATCTTGTTGATTGTTTCTTATTGGGTTCTCTTAAGTAGGAAGGGCTAGTGAGGATTTTAGATTTTTTTTTTTTTTTTTTTTTTTTTTATAACAAAATTGAGGATTTTCAGATTTTGAATGTTAGGAGAGATAAAAAATAAAAAAATAAAAAAAGGGAGAATTGTAGAAGAAGGAAAAAATGGCGGTGAGAAAGAAAGAAGAGGGCAATGGCGACGAAGGGGAAAGGAGAAGGAGCAACTAGAAGCAAACTGACATGGAGAAAACAAAAAAGGAGTTAGGGGTAAAATGGGAAAGAAAATACAAAATTATGTCATTTAAAAAGATAACAAAAATTTAGTTAGTGATTGTAATAAAAGGAATATATTGAACTAGTTCCAAAATTTTGAGGATAAATTCAAAAGAAATTCTACCTATCCCTTTTGATTTCAATGTAATCCGCTTCTCAATTCCGCCTTGATCTAATGCATTGCTACCCTCGTGATGATACATAGATCAATACATAAGACTCAAGAACCCTCATCTCCTCAAGAGTAATGTTAGAGACAACATTTAAAAAAAAAAAAAAAATTCACAAGTTTTAACATAACCTGTTGTTATTGGAGTAATATCACTTTCACTTAGGTCCATAACTAACCCCACTTTGATTATACACTAATTAACATGTCAAGTTAGCTGTTTTATTATTATTATTATTATTTTTTTTTTTATAATTTTATTCTCTAAACTTATTGCTCCTAAAATCATCTCAATGCATTCCCAAATATATGACCGTTAATGCCATGAGACTTGAAACCCACCATCACAACATTGTGGAAATTAGTGTCATCATAATTACACAACAATATATAACCTTCATGACTTAGGGTTGCTACGCCCTCAGGTCTAAAAAATTGGACATTCAGGGTGTGTTTGTTTAGAGGTGAAATAGGGTGGATGAAAAACTTTAGAAAGAAAATGAGAAGGAAAACTTTTTTGGAGTGTATTTGGTTGGGTGGGAAGGAAGGAAAATAAATTGTGGGGTTTAGGTGTTTTCTCTCTGAACCCACCAAAAAGTTCTCTCCAAAATGAAGAGAAAACTGAGAGAGGAAAACTCATGAAATGAGGTTTCAAAAATACCTTTGGAATTCACCTCCAAGTCTCCAATGTTTTTGTTTTGTTTTGTTTTTTTTCTATTACTAACGTGTGTTGGCTTCCTTTTTAATTTTTTTTTCTTTCTCTGGGACCAACGTGTTGGCTTTTTTTTTTTTTTTTTTTTTTTTTTTTTTTTTGCTTGCTTTTGTTTGGACATGTTGGCTTCTTTTCTTTGATTTTTTTTTTGGTGCTCATATGATTATTTTCTCATTAATTTTGGTTGGTTTTTGTTTTTGTTTTTTTTAGAAAACAGTTTTGGGTTAATTTCTTATGCTTTTTTTTTTTTAATTTTTTTTACTGAAGTGTTCATCTATACACAATTTTTAAAAAATATAATGTGTTACTTTTTTGTTTTATTTAATAGGGACATGATGGTAAATTTATACAAACTTTATTTTTAACCAAACAAAAAAGTTTTATATCCCTTCACTTTTCCACCCTTCCAACCAAACATAAATAAGGGAAACTAAAATTTTTTCTATCTTCCCACTTTTCCATCCTCTCTTCATTTTCTATCCTCCCACTTTTCCATCATTCCAATCAAATGAACCCTTACTGTCTCACATATTGTTTTTCCACTCACTAAACACACAACACATGGCCACCCATTGTCATTGCCATCGCAATTTGTAACTTATCCACCTGCTAGTGAACTCTAGTTCAACTGGCACATCCTCTTCTTATAAGTTATAGGTAGAGGGTGATGTCATTTGTTCAAAAGTTGTTAGGTGCATGTATAGCTTAAAAAAAAAAAAAAAAAAAAAAAAAAAAAAAAAAAAAAAAAAAAAAAAACTCATCTACGTCAAAACAACCCGAGAACTAGTAGTAGGCCTTAAACATGAAACAATAGCAAAGCTTCACAAAAAGAAAGACCAATTTGATCAAATACTCGATGAATCCAAAGAAAACCAAAGAAAAATAGGGAAGGGTAAGTGATGGAGAAAGGGATAGGCTAAGAAGAGAATTGGATTGGGTCCTTTAAAAAATTGTTGGAGGTGAAGCCCTAGGTCATGAGTTGACCAAAGCATTACTTGGCAAAGATGTCACGATTAATGATTATATGGTGGCAATTGGCTCTCAATAGGTGTTTGTGGTCGTTGGGAGAGAAGTTGTGGAAAATTAGATTAAGGCTGAGTTTTTTTTTTTTTTTGGGAATAATATTACCTAGTAATTTGATCAGAAAATCTGATGGGATATTTTACTCAAATTATAAAATATTAAAGATAACTTGAAAATTATGGGAGCTCAAAAAACAATAATATTTCTAAAAGTAATTAATAAACATAAAATATTTTGTATTATGTAAATGATGAAGAATTTTATGGTACGTACATTTGTCTGTTTGTATGTACCATACTTACCTATTCTTTTTTTAGATAAACATACTTACTTACTTACTTACCTATTCTTAATGGTTGATCTATAATTTGTTAAATTAGTTTTTAGATTGTATCTTATTAAACCAACCATTAAGATTAGGTAAAGGTGATACATACAATAGAATACTCCGCTTCGATGATATATGATCCACATGGAAATACTCAAAATGCATATGAGCCACACGGAGTAGTATATACCTCTTAATGTAGGATATCACATACTCCTATTATTTTAATTTTATTTTATATTTTGAACTTTTGTTTTTGTCAGATTCTTAAAAAAATAAAAAAAATAAAAAAAAAAACTTTTGTTTTTGTCATCTTTAATTAATTTTTTTTAATGAAATTGTATTTAATATATCATTTGAATTTAGAAGAATAATAAAAAGAAAAAGAAAACTAAGACTTGCCAACAGGATAACACGTTGCCAAATCTGATTAGCCTCTTTTATAGAAGTAGCTTCGTACAGTCACACTCTCCCACAGCCCACACAGACAGACAGACAGACAGAGACAGAGAGAAAAATGTAGAGAGAGAGAAAGAGAAAGAGAGAAGAAGAGACAGAGACCCAACAAGACATCGCTGTCCAACCTCTGTGATGCATGCCCTTCCTTCCTACTTCCTAGCTTAAATTCACTCCTTAAATATATATCTTATGTGATGTACTCTCTTTCTCTCTCTCACTCTCACAGTCACAGACACAGAGACACTACTGTATCATCTTTACTCTCTTTCTCTCTCTGACCAAAAAATCGGGGCTCCGAGCCCCGAACCCAGGTACCCATTTCCTCCCAATCCGGATCTTTCCCGAGAAGGAAAATAAAAAATAACGAGTGGGTTTGGTTTTCCTTTTCCAGGGAGAAATGTATTCGGCCATTCACTCGCTCCCACTGGATGTGCAGGGATCTCTGGACGGTACGAACCTACCGGGTGATGCTTGCTTGGTTCTCACTTCGGATCCAAAGCCCCGACTCCGTTGGACTGCGGAGCTCCACGAGAGGTTCGTCGACGCTGTGACCCAGCTCGGCGGCCCTGACAGTGCGTATACGCTATTACTGTTACTACAAATTTTACTCCTACTTTTGTTTCTTGTTTATAATTTTTGTTCCATGCTATCTATGCCCCTTTTGAGCTACAATTACAAATGTTGGGTTTTTGTGCTTCTTCATTGGGGTGTATTTTATTTTTGGTTGTGGGTCTTTGTCAAATAAAAATGATGTCAGCAATGGTCTCTCGTGAAAATGATGTTGCGGTGATCACAATTTAACACATCAAATCAAATGTTGTGAAAAATACAAAGAAAGAAAGATGTGAAATACTTTCTTGGCAGGCCAGAGTTGTTATTAGTTCCATTTTTTTTTTTTTTTTTTTTTTTTATGGGAATTATAAGTACATGTTGTTTGGCTATGTTTCAAGTTTGGCTGCATATATAATATATAGTCCGTCATGTCATTATTGTCATCACTATGGGTTGTGTTGTAATGCAGCATGTACCTCATGAATTTTATGGCTACCACATGCTGATTCCTCTCAGTTATTATACCATTCTCTCTCTACCGGAACTACCTATCATTACTTTCAGTACATCTTTTTTTTATATAATGACTATATTTATGCATCAATAATAAAGCTACTCTTCAAATTTTTATTTTTATTTTTTGGTACGATATCTAATCCTAATTATCCAGTTACCTACACATTGTGTTTTGGAACCAATTTAGTTCAATAATTTTAGTGTACTAGCTTTTAAGACAAACTAAAGCAACCGCCAGGCCTTTTTTTTTTTTTTTTTGGAAAGAATATCCTATAGTTTATGAAGTCTGCTAATATGTGATGGTTCAATGGTAGTATGGAGATTTATGCTCAAATTCTAGTGTCTGACTTTCCAACCTAATAATGCGATTTGTATTGTATAGTTTTGAATAAAACAACAATTTTTTTTTTTTTTTTTTTAATTGGGAATTACCCACGTGCCGAGTGGTTCTTGAACCCATGACCAAATCCATTGCTGTACTTTTACAACGGGAGGAGGTGTTGTTCAAGCTAGAGCTCATGACAATGTTTGCTATCAGTTGTCGTCATTAACAAACTAAGAACATTAATAAGTGAATACAGATAAAAGAAAACTGAAATCATGATTGTCTCATTCATTAACATAGTTTCCCCAACCACGAACAAAGGACAATAGAAAAACCTGGCCAATTTGTAAGTCACTAGGCTTCACTTCATATCTAATCCTAATCATCATATTCCTTATCACTTTTAAGTTTTAACTTTTCTTGGCTAAAAAATGGGCCCTTGTATTTTCATTTTCACTTTTCAAAGTTTTAGGAACTCTTAGTAGTTTGGGAAAGCTTCACTCCTTTGTCTTTGGCACTACCTTGCACTAATGCATCACCACTACTCTCCTATTCTTTCCAGTGCCAGTCCCACCAATTGGATTGGCTAGAGCCACAGTGTACTTCTGCCATGATCACTATCACCATGCTGCTTCAATGTGGGAGCTACTGCACCACTTTGTCATGATGACTATTGTTGCTTACATAGTCACCACATACCACTAGTGGCACTACTGCCTCTGTGATACACTCCCAAGTTGACTACTTGCCTTTTCTAAATATATTTTATGTTATTGTCTTCCCTGCTCAGTTTTACATAGGAAAGACATAATATTTTCTTTTCTTTTCTTTATCTTTCCCCATTTAGAAATGAAAGAGAGTCTTTGTAAAATCAGAGATCGCAAGAAAAACTAAAAAGAAATGAATTAAGAGGGAAAAAGTCGGTACTAATGGTTCAAAGAGGATCAATTGATTATTATAGTTATTTACACAATCATCAATAGGGAGGGAAGATTGAAGAGGATATTCCCTGAAGTGGGATGGATCAAACGACAAGATATGATATATTTTGAAAGGATTCTCAGATTTTAAGGGACTCTCAGGCCTCAGCTCTCTGGCAAAACTATGAAGGTACCACTACCATGTTCTAAGATGTGGACATGTATAATGTGGTGTGACTGTTTTCAACACAAACTGCATGGTTGCACTAGTAAGATGGACTGATATGTTAGATGCACCACAAGAACATAATTTAACACCAATTTTATAGTCAATGTTTAAGAGAACCCTATTAGCCTTTGATTTCGGAGTAAAATGTTCCTAATTTCAACTGAATGGGTAGCCTAGTTGTTAACTAAGTCAGATACTATTGATGAGACTTTAGCTGAAGTGAACAGACTCCTGGATTTTATCTATTCCTGATTGTGGCCTGAAACCACCACCACATCCTTGCTTCCAGGATTGATGTAGCTGTATCAAATCACGGAACCTAGGATTTTGTGGCTGTTTCCTAATGCTATTCCTGAATATGCTTTTCTAGTTTGACTCTTGAGTTCAATGGAAATTTGTATTGTAGACTCCAAAACTTTTGCAGCCTTCAAAGTGTAGCGTAAATGTGTATGGGTAACTCACTGACTTATGTCAAACTGTTCTGTCAGGCAATACATAATCATTATCTTCTAAATGTTATGTTGTGGCTTGATTGAGGCTGCTCTCAATCTTATGCTGGAAATAAAATTAAGCTTGATTATCATCTAATTTGGGAAGTGGGACAGTATCTCCCAATCCAATTGTTATGATCTTAGTGTCTCACATTGCTAAGTGTAAGCTTAAACATGTGTTTATAAGCTCTTGGGCACCCTCCCCTTGCAAGCCAGTTTTCAAGGGTGAGTTCTACCCATGGGTTCCTAACATTTGGTATCAGAGCCAACTACCACCTTGAGTAATCGGATGTAACTTATTGAGTATGAGATCAAATGAGTTGTGGCTTTGTGGTTGGATCCCGGATGGGGCGACCTAGAGGTTAGATTAAAATAATTGATAGGTGAGTGGAGCGACCAAAAGAGAAAGGGTTACCATCAAGTCAGTGTCGCTAGAGTGAGCTGTCGTGGATGTCGGCTGTGGAGCGTAGTGGTATGTTATATCCTAGTGTCCCCCATTGCTTAAATGTAAGCTTAAACATGTGTTTATAAGTTCTTGGGCACCCTCCCGTTGTAAGCCTGTTTTCAAGGGTGAGCTCTACCTATGGGTTCCTAACACCAATCCTATATTAAGATCACTTAGAAATACCACTAATGAATAACTAATAACAATATGTCAAGACTTAGTTTATGACCATTTGTTCAGGCTTATGGTTTTTGTTGCTCAATTTGGACCTAGGCTTATTGTTCCCAGCTTATCACATCTGCATTTGTTTGGTCATAACTGTATGCTATATGACAGCTAGTTTTTTCTTTTAGATTTTGGAATTCTTGATAAATTTTGATAGCACTCTCTGGTGCCATGTTGATGTTCATTGCAGAAGCAACACCTAAGACTATTATGAGAACAATGGGAGTTAAAGGGCTCACCCTATATCACTTGAAATCACATCTTCAGGTTTGTTGTTATTATAATCTCTACTAATCGAGCCTTATCTTCCACTTCTTTATGCCTTTTAAATGGGCATGATGATCCAAAAAAAGGAAGGGGAGAGAGATGATCATGTTTGAGACTTAGGGGGTACCAAAAATTTTGAGCACATGATTCTTCACTCATACTGTATTTTGTCTTTGATCACCTCTGGGTCTTTTCCTGCACCATAACATGCAATTATTTGTTAGTGTATTCACAGCTTTTCCTGTTCTTAATGTCCTATTCTTGCAGAAGTATCGCTTGGGGAAGCAATCTTGCAAGGAGTCGACTGAAAGCTCTAAGGATGGTATTTATCTTAAATCTCTACTTTTTTTTTTATTTTTCATATTGGTGGAAATGGCAGATGATACTGGTGGTAGCTTTTGAAATTCTTGTTGATAAATAGCCATGCATTTGGGGTTGCAGCTTCGTGCATTGCAGAGAGTCAGGACACTGGTTCATCATCACCATCATCAAGAATGATGGCACAAGATCTGAATGAGTAAGTCATCTTTCCCTTATCTTGGCCAGAACTTGTTAGTGGATTTTCAATTGAGACTGCATTTTCATTTTTTAAACAGTGGTTATCAAGTTACTGAGGCATTGCGAGTACAAATGGAAGTCCAACGAAGACTGCATGAGCAGCTCGAGGTTAGTTTTCCTTTTCCGTGTCTGGTTGGCTACTAAAGTGCAGCTTATTAAGCATTTAGATTAGCATGAACCACTTTGAGCATGCACTCAGTTGGTTACCCACAGGTATGCACGAGCCATGATTGATGTCAAAAAGCAACAAACCACTTATTTGAAAATTTGATCATTTCTTTTTCAAATTCTTTAGGCTTTGACAACTTTACCTTTAATAAAGTTACATTATAATTGAAGACATTTGCATATGGCTTATTATAAAATGAGGAAAATGAAACTTACTGAATGAATGCAACCTTAACCTAAAAAATGTTTTTGGCTTTTAATTTGCTATAGTTGTTCATACCTTTATTTGGTTTTTTTATGTATTGCTAAGTTATAATTTCTTTTAAGAAGCATGTGTATGCATAAAAAATCTGGAAGGGCTATGCCATGGAGGACAAAGGGGCTGTGGTTGGTTGATAGGTGAGAATAGGAGAGAGGAAACGAACATGGAGATCTGTCTGATGTGCAACTGAGAGTGCCATGTAAATGGATGTAAAAAGAACCCTTTTTACATAAGATTAAGGGTATTTATAGGCAAGTCCACAAGTATGGCCTAAGCACATGTGCAGGTTTGTCCATGATATTCTCTCTAAGAATAAGAGACCTGTGTCTGGTAAGATTTACTTTTCTTCTTTGGGATAGGACCCACCAAATTAGGAGTTGTTATGGGAAAGCCCCTCAAAAATTGTATGTGCATGGTTGTCTATGATATTCTTGTGTGCCCTATCAAACCAGTTTCTTTGAAAATACTGTGTATGTGTACTAATCTAGTATGACATATGACATTTATTCATGTGGGAACCTTCACATAAGGGCCAATGCCTAAATATTTGCTAGCCTAGGACAAAGTATTAGTCGATGGTTTTCTTTAAAGCAGGTGCAGCGCCGTCTACAACTCCGGATTGAAGCTCAAGGCAAATACCTGCAGTCAATACTTGAGAAGGCTTGTAAAGCCCTGAACGACCAGGCTGCTGCAACTGCTGGGCTTGAAGCTGCTAGAGAAGAGCTCTCTGAACTGGCAATTAAGGTTTCCAATGAATGTCAAGGATTGGCTCCCCTTGAAACCATAAAAGTGCCCTCATTGTGTGACATTGCTGCAGCCTTAGAGAACAGTAATGCTTCCAACCTGCCAGCTCGCATTGGTGACTGCTCTGTTGAAAGCTGCTTGACATCAACTGGAAGCCCAGTTTCTCCAATGGGTATGGGTTCGCAGGCT